>NW_027590127.1:1024883-1324883 GCF_964213995.1 Mustelus asterias
CCGTGAATCCGAGGAATGAAGGGTCATGAACAAAGCCCAATCCATCACACAAACCAGCCTCCCATCCATTGACTATGTCTACACTTCCAGCTGCCTCGGCAAAGCAGCCAGCATAATTAAGGACCCCACGTACCCCGGACATTCTCTCTTTCACCTGCTTCCATCGGGAAAAGGTCAAAGTCTGTGGACTCGCACCAACCAACTCAAGAACAGCTTCTTCCCTGCTGCCATCAGACTTTTGAATGGACCTACCTCATATTAAATCATAGAAATAGAAATCATAGAAACCCTCCAGTGCAGAAGGAGGCCATTCGGCCCATCGAGTCTGCACCGACCACAATCCCACCGAGGCTCTACCCCCACATATTTACCCACTAATCCCTCTAACCTACACATCCCAGGACTCGAAGGGGCAATTTTTAACCTGGCCAATCAACCTAACCCGCACATCTTTGGACTGTTAAGTTGATTAAGTTGATCTTTCTCTCCACCCGAGCTATGACTGTAACACTACATTCTGCATCCTCTCCTTTCCTTCTCTATGAACCGGACGCTTTGTCTGCAAAGCGTGCAAGAAACAATATTTTTCACTGAATACTAATACATGTGACAATAATAAATCAAATCAATCCACTTCATTGTTTGACCTGTGACAAAGTGACCTATTGGAGACATTCACAAAGAATGGTCTTCTGTTTAAAATTCTGTTGCTTTGCATTTACACGATTCAAAATAATAAAATATCAAATTATAAACATTCCCTCTGTGGTGAAGGTGTGGAGAAGGTGCTGTAAAGACATGGAGTTAAGTTATAAATGATCTTTGATAAATTACATATAAATAGCACGATTTGTACACAGTGGGAGCTGTACTGCTCAGTCCTGAGACATTTCAGATCGCGTATCTACGAAAGTTAGTCACAGAGTCATCGAGGTTTACAGCATGGAAACAGGCCCTTCGACCCAACTTACCACTCTTTTTTTTAACCACTAAGCTAGTCCCAATTGGCCGCATTTGGCCCATATCCCTCTGTACCCATCTTACCCATGTAACTGTCTAAATGCTTTGTATCAGACAAAATTGTACCCACCTCTGGTATTGCCACTGGCAGCTTGTTCCAGACACTCATTACCCGCTGTGTGAAAAATTTGCCCCACTGGATCCTTCGGTATCTCTCCCCTCTCACCTTAAACCTGTACCTCTTGTTTTAGACTCCCCTACCTTTGGGAAAAGATGTTGACTATCTCGCCGATACAAGACCCCGAAGGCGACTCTCCCAAAAAAATTCTAAGTGCTGAATTGGCTGGAAAACTGCTGTAAATCACGCTGGGTTTTTTCTCTTGGAAGTTCAGACTCGAATCTCCCACAATCTGTGCAACGCAGAGGCCACAATAGTGAATATCATTAAAAGATCGGGGGGGCGGGCCTATTCAGGCCGGAGTCTGACAGTTCCTGAACTCTGTGCATGTGCAGTGGCCCCGATCTGTCAGCCTGCAGTTTGCCAGACAGCTCGATCGCTGGCCAGCCCATTGCCGATGAGCTGACTCTGTGTGATTCCCCCCATTGGTGATGAGCTGGGTCTTGTATTTAATTAATTATTTTTCTCTGTTTCTTCTCCCCAGGAATTTGAATTTTGAAGTGAAATGTGACTCGGAACCCTTGGACCAGAGATTTTCTCCAGAGGAGGATGATGAACTGAGGCCTGTTCCACAGGCCACACTCGTGTGTTGTCGTCTCTGTATTACCCGAAACGCGGTGGGGGCTGGAGTTTGAAGATCTGCGGTTCAAATAGCCAAGCTTTGCAATTCGTCACAAATATGTTAACCCTTTGGTGGATGACAAGCAGAAAATTAATTCTGTCATATGAAATGGTCTATTAGTTTGTTCTGTATCCAAAATAACAGGAGTGAGAGAGAGAGAGAGCAATGAAGCTAATTATTAAATAGAATGCACAGACACCTTTACAATTCAGTTTTAGAAGTTGAGCCTTTCGTCACTCTAATTCCTAGGCGGGGGTGGTGGTGAATTTCTGCCTCTCTCACTCTGTATCTCTCTCTGTCACTCTCTCTCTCTGTCTCTCTCACTTTGTGTGAATCAGTATCCGTGATGTCTCTATGCGCTGATGGATAATGTTTATAAAGGATAAAAGCAAATTACTGCGGCTGCTGGAATCTGAAACCAAAAGAGGAAACGCTGGAAAATCTCAGCATGTCTGGCAGCATCTGTAACGAGAGGAAAGAGCTGACGTTTCGAGTCCAGGTGACCCTTTGTTAAAGCTCAAAGCTCCTACAGATACTGCCATGTTTTTAAAAGGGTTTCGCTCAGCTTCAAGAGGGAGTTTAACTCCTCAGAAGACTGGGAAATCTCCAGATTTGGGACAACACGCACACACACAAACACATCCACACTGATATAGATTATATATGTATAATAAATATATATACACACACAGACACACACAGTGATACACACTGACCCGCACACACACAGTGACACACACTGACCCACACACACACATTGACACACACTGACACACACACAGTGATACACACTGACACATACACACACAGTGATCCACACTGACCCACACACACACAGTGATACACACTGAGACACACAGAGATTCACACTGACCCAGACACACACAGTGATGCACACTGACCCACAGACACACAGTGATACACACTGACACACACTCACACAGTGATACACACTGACCTCCCCCCCACACACAGTGATACACACTGACACACACACACAAAGTGATGCACACTGACACACACACACACACACAGTTACACGCACACAGTGACACACACTGACACACACACACAGTAATACACACTGACCCACACACACACAGTGATGCACACTGACCCACAGACGCACAGTGATACACACTGACCCCCCACAAACAGTGATACACACTGACACACACACACAATGTGATGCACACTGACACACACACACAGTGACACATACACACACACACACACACAGTGATACACACACAGTGGCACACACACAGTGACACACACTGATACACACTGCCCCAAGCACACAGTGATACACACTGAACAAACACACATACAGTGATGCACACTGACACACACATAGAAACACACAGACACACACACACACATTGACACACACACAGTGATACACACTGACACACACACAGTGATGCACACTGACACACACACACACACAAAGTGATACACAGTGACACACACACATAGTGACACACACTGACACACACACACGGTGACACACACTGACACACACAGTGATGCACACTGACACACACGCACACACACAGTGGCACACAGTGACACACACACACACACAGTGATACTCACTGACACACACACACACATAGTGACACACACTGACACACACACACACAGTGATACACACTGTCCCCCGCACACAGTGATACACACTGACCAAACGTACACACAGTGATGCACACTGGCACACACACACACACACAGTGACGCACACTGACCCACACACACACAGTGATACACACTGACCCCCCACACAGTGACACGAACTGACCAACACACACACACACACAGAGTGATGCACACTGACACACACACACACAGTGATACACACTGACACACACACACACACACACAGTGGCACACACTGACACACACACACACACAGTGATACACACACACAGTGACACACACACACAGTGATACACACTGACCCACACACACAGTGATGCACACTGACACACACACACACAGTGATACACACTGACCCCCACACACACACTGATACACACTGACCCACACGCACACATTGACACACACTGACACACACACAGTGATACACACTGACACATACACACACAGTGATCCACACTGACCCACACACACACAGTGATACACACTGACACACACACACACACACACACAGTTGCACACAGTGACACACACACACACACACACACACAGTGATACTCACCGACATACACACACAGTGACACACACTGACACACACACAGGGGCGGCACGGTAGCACAGTGGTTAGCACTGCTGCTTCACAGCTCCAGGGTCCCGCGTTCGATTCCCGGCTCGGGTCACTGTCTGTGTGGAGTTTGCACATTCTCCTCGTGTCTGCGTGGGTTTCCTCCGGGTGCTCCGGTTTCCTCCCACAGTCCAAAGATGTGCGGGTTAGGTTGATTGGCCAGGTTAAAAATTGCCCCTTAGAGTCCTGAGATGCGAAGGTTAGAGGGATTAGTGGGTAAATATGTGGGGGTAGGGCCTGGGAGGGATTGTGGTCGGTGCAGACTCGATGGGCCGAATGGCCTCCTTCTGCACTGTAGGGTTTCTATGATTTCTATGATTCTATGACACACACAGTGATACACACTGTCCCCCGCACACAGTGATACACACTGACAAAACGGACACACAGTGATGCACACTGACACACACACACATTGAAACACACTGACACACACACACCCACAGTGACACACACTGACCCACACACACACAGTGATACACACTGACCCCCCAACACACTGACACACACTGACCCACACACACACAGTGATGCACACTGACACACACACACAGTGATGCTCACTGACACACACAAACACACACCGATACACACCCACACACACACACAAACACAAACAGTGATGCACACTGACCCACACAAACACACAGTGACATACACTGACACACACACAGTGACACACACTGACCCACACAAACACAGTGATACACACTGACACACGCTCACACAGTGATACACACTGACACACACACAGTGAAACACACTGACCCACACACCCACAGTGATACACACTGACCCACACACACACAGTGATTCACACTGACCCTCCTCACACAGTGATACACACTGACACGCACACACAGTGATGCACACTGACACACAGTGATACGCACTGACACACACAGTGACACACACTGACCCACACACACAGTGATACACACTGACACACACACACACAGTGATACACACTGACCCACACACACACAGTGATGCACACTGACACACAGTGATACACAGTGACACACAGACACACACACACACACACACACACACAGTGATACACACTGAACAACACACACACTCTGTTGCACACCTAAACACACACACACACAGTGATACACAGTGACACACACACGCACAAACAGTGATGCACACTGACCCACACCCACACGTTAACACGCACACAGTGTTACACACTGACCCACATAGACACAGTGATCCACACTGAGACATACACACACAGTGACAGACACTGACGCACACACACACACACAGTGATACACGCTGACACACACACATACAATGATACACACTGACACGCACACACAGTGATACACACTGACCCACACACACAGTGATACTCACTGACACATACACACACAGTGATACACACTGACCCACACACACACAGTGATACACACTGACACACACACACACACACTCACACACAGTGATACACACTGACACACACACACACAGTGATACACACTAACACATACACACACAGTGATACACACTGACACATACACACACACAGTGATACACACTGACAAACACACAGTGACAAACACTGACCCACACACACACACAGTGATACGCACTGACACACACAGTGACACACACTGATCCACACACACAGTGATACACACTGACACACACACAGTGATACACACTGACACACACACACACACTGACACACACTGAGACACTGACACACACAGTGATACACACTGACACACACACACACACACACAGTTACACTGTCCCTCACACACGCAGTGATACACACTGACACACACACACAGTGATATACACTGACACGCACAGTGATACGCACTGACACACATACACAGTGATACACACACACAGTGTTACACACTGACACACACACACAGTGATACACACTGACACACACACACACAGTGACACACACTGACACGCACAGTGACACACACACAGTGATACACACTGGCACACACACACAGTGATACATATTGACAGACACAGTGACAGAAACTGACCCACACACAGTGATGCACACTCACACACACACTCACACTCAGTGACACTGTCGCTCACACACGCAGTGATACACACTGACACACACACACAGAGTGATACACACTGACACATACACAATGACACACACAGACGCACAAACACAGTGATACACACTGACACACACACACCCAGTGATACACATTGACACACACACACAAAGTGACACACAGACAGTGATACACACTGACACACACACACACACACACAGTGATGCTCACTGACATACACACTCACACACACAGTGACACACACTGACACACACATCGGCACTGACCCTCACACACACTGATACACACACACACAGTGACACACACTGAGACACTGACACACACACAGTGATACACACTGACACACACGCACACACACACACACACACAGTTACACTGTCCCTCACACACGCAACGGTGTTGACCCGTAAGAGAAAATCTCCATTACAAGAGAGGAAGTGTTAGGTTTTTTAGGGAACATTAAAACTGACAAAGCCCCAGGGCCTGATGGCATCTATCCTCGACTGCTCAGGGAGACGAGAGGTGAAATTGCTGGGCCTCTGACGGAAATCTTTGTCGCTTCTTTGGAGACGGGTGAGGTCCCTGAGGATTGGAGGATAGCGAATGTGGTCCCGTTGTTTAAGAAGGGGAGCAGGGATAACCCAGGACTCTATAGGCCGGTGAGCTTGACGTCCGTGGTGGAAGTTGTTGGAGAGCATTCTTAGAGACAGGATGTATGTGCATTTAGAACGGAACAATCTCATTAGTGACAGACAGCATGGTTTTGTCAGAGGGAGATCGTGCCTTACAAATTTGCTGGAGTTTTTTGAGGAAGTGACAAAAACGGTTGATGAAGGAAGGGCCGTGGATGTCGTCTGTATGGATTTCAGTAAGGCATTTGACAAGGTCCCACATGGCAGGTTGGTTAAGAAGGTTAAGGCTCATGGGATACAAGGAGAAGTGGCTAGATGGGTGGAGAACAGGCTTGGCCATAGGAGACAGAGGGTAGTGGTCGAAGGGTCTTTTTCCGGCTGGAGGTCTGTGACCAGTGGTGTTCCGCAGGGCTCTGTACTGGGACCTCTGCTATTTGTGATATATATAAATGATTTGGAAGAAGGTGTAACTGGTGTAATCAGCAAGTTTGCGGATGACACGAAGATGGCTGGAATTGCGGATAGCGAAGAGCATTGTCGGGCAATACAGTAGGATATAGATAGGCTGGAAAATTGGGCGGAGAGGTGGCAGATGGAATTTAATCCGGATAAATGCGAAGTGATGCATTTTGGAAGAAATAATGTAGGGAGGAGTTATACAATAAATGGCAGAGTCATCAGGAGTATAGAAACACAGAGGGACCTAGGTGTGCAAGTCCACAAATCCTTGAAGGTGGCAACACAAGTGGAGAAGGTGGTGAAGAAGGCATATGGTATGCTTGCCTTTATAGGACGGGGTATAGAGTATACACACCGACACACACACTGACACACACACACACACAGTGATACATACTGACACACACAGTGACAGAAACTGCCCCACACACACAGTGATACAGACTGACCCACACACACACACACACACAGTGATGCACACTCACACACACACTCACACACAGTGACACTGTCGCTCACACACGCAGTGATACACACTGACACACACACAGAGTGATACACACTGACACACACACAATGACACACACAGACACACAAACACAGTGATACACACTGACACACACACCCAGTGATACACATTGACACACACACACACAGTGACACACACAGACACACAAACACAGTGATACACACTGACACACACACACCCAGTGATACACACTGACACACACACAGTGGTGCTCACTGACACACACACTCACACACACAGTGACACACACTGACACACACATCGGCACTGACCCTCACACACACTGATACACACACACACAGTGACACACACTGACAAAAACACACAGTGATACACACTGACGCACAGACAGACACAGTGATATACACTGACGCACCGACACACACAGTGACACACACTGTCACGCACACACACAGTGAGACACACTGACACACACGCAGTGACACACACTGACACGCGCACACACAGTGAGACACACTGACACACACAAAGTGACCACACTGACACGCACACACAAAGTGAGACACACTGACACACACACACAGTGATTCACACTGACCCTCCTCACACAGTGATACACACTGACACGCACACACAGTGATGCACACTGACACACAGTGATACGCACTGACACACACAGTGACACACACTGACCCACACACACAGTGATACACACTGACACACACACACACAGTGATACACACTGACCCACACACACACAGTGATGCACACTGACACACAGTGATACACAGTGACACACAGACACACACACACACACACACACACACAGTGATACACACTGAACAACACACACACTCTGTTGCACACCTAAACACACACACACACAGTGATACACAGTGACACACACACGCACAAACAGTGATGCACACTGACCCACACCCACACGTTAACACGCACACAGTGTTACACACTGACCCACATAGACACAGTGATCCACACTGAGACATACACACACAGTGACAGACACTGACGCACACACACACACACAGTGATACACGCTGACACACACACATACAATGATACACACTGACACGCACACACAGTGATACACACTGACCCACACACACAGTGATACTCACTGACACATACACACACAGTGATACACACTGACCCACACACACACAGTGATACACACTGACACACACACACACACACTCACACACAGTGATACACACTGACACACACACACACAGTGATACACACTAACACATACACACACAGTGATACACACTGACACATACACACACACAGTGATACACACTGACAAACACACAGTGACAAACACTGACCCACACACACACACAGTGATACGCACTGACACACACAGTGACACACACTGATCCACACACACAGTGATACACACTGACACACACACAGTGATACACACTGACACACACACACACACTGACACACACTGAGACACTGACACACACAGTGATACACACTGACACACACACACACACACACAGTTACACTGTCCCTCACACACGCAGTGATACACACTGACACACACACACAGTGATATACACTGACACGCACAGTGATACGCACTGACACACATACACAGTGATACACACACACAGTGTTACACACTGACACACACACACAGTGATACACACTGACACACACACACACAGTGACACACACTGACACGCACAGTGACACACACACAGTGATACACACTGGCACACACACACAGTGATACATATTGACAGACACAGTGACAGAAACTGACCCACACACAGTGATGCACACTCACACACACACTCACACTCAGTGACACTGTCGCTCACACACGCAGTGATACACACTGACACACACACACAGAGTGATACACACTGACACATACACAATGACACACACAGACGCACAAACACAGTGATACACACTGACACACACACACCCAGTGATACACATTGACACACACACACAAAGTGACACACAGACAGTGATACACACTGACACACACACACACACACACACACAGTGATGCTCACTGACATACACACTCACACACACAGTGACACACACTGACACACACATCGGCACTGACCCTCACACACACTGATACACACACACACAGTGACACACACTGAGACACTGACACACACACAGTGATACACACTGACACACACGCACACACACACACACACACAGTTACACTGTCCCTCACACACGCAACGGTGTTGACCCGTAAGAGAAAATCTCCATTACAAGAGAGGAAGTGTTAGGTTTTTTAGGGAACATTAAAACTGACAAAGCCCCAGGGCCTGATGGCATCTATCCTCGACTGCTCAGGGAGACGAGAGGTGAAATTGCTGGGCCTCTGACGGAAATCTTTGTCGCTTCTTTGGAGACGGGTGAGGTCCCTGAGGATTGGAGGATAGCGAATGTGGTCCCGTTGTTTAAGAAGGGGAGCAGGGATAACCCAGGACTCTATAGGCCGGTGAGCTTGACGTCCGTGGTGGAAGTTGTTGGAGAGCATTCTTAGAGACAGGATGTATGTGCATTTAGAACGGAACAATCTCATTAGTGACAGACAGCATGGTTTTGTCAGAGGGAGATCGTGCCTTACAAATTTGCTGGAGTTTTTTGAGGAAGTGACAAAAACGGTTGATGAAGGAAGGGCCGTGGATGTCGTCTGTATGGATTTCAGGAAGGCATTTGACAAGGTCCCACATGGCAGGTTGGTTAAGAAGGTTAAGGCTCATGGGATACAAGGAGAAGTGGCTAGATGGGTGGAGAACAGGCTTGGCCATAGGAGACAGAGGGTAGTGGTCGAAGGGTCTTTTTCCGGCTGGAGGTCTGTGACCAGTGGTGTTCCGCAGGGCTCTGTACTGGGACCTCTGCTATTTGTGATATATATAAATGATTTGGAAGAAGGTGTAACTGGTGTAATCAGCAAGTTTGCGGATGACACGAAGATGGCTGGAATTGCGGATAGCGAAGAGCATTGTCGGGCAATACAGTAGGATATAGATAGGCTGGAAAATTGGGCGGAGAGGTGGCAGATGGAATTTAATCCGGATAAATGCGAAGTGATGCATTTTGGAAGAAATAATGTAGGGAGGAGTTATACAATAAATGGCAGAGTCATCAGGAGTATAGAAACACAGAGGGACCTAGGTGTGCAAGTCCACAAATCCTTGAAGGTGGCAACACAAGTGGAGAAGGTGGTGAAGAAGGCATATGGTATGCTTGCCTTTATAGGACGGGGTATAGAGTATACACACCGACACACACACTGACACACACACACACACAGTGATACATACTGACACACACAGTGACAGAAACTGCCCCACACACACAGTGATACAGACTGACCCACACACACACACACACACAGTGATGCACACTCACACACACACTCACACACAGTGACACTGTCGCTCACACACGCAGTGATACACACTGACACACACACAGAGTGATACACACTGACACACACACAATGACACACACAGACACACAAACACAGTGATACACACTGACACACACACCCAGTGATACACATTGACACACACACACACAGTGACACACACAGACACACAAACACAGTGATACACACTGACACACACACACCCAGTGATACACACTGACACACACACAGTGGTGCTCACTGACACACACACTCACACACACAGTGACACACACTGACACACACATCGGCACTGACCCTCACACACACTGATACACACACACACAGTGACACACACTGACAAAAACACACAGTGATACACACTGACGCACAGACAGACACAGTGATATACACTGACGCACCGACACACACAGTGACACACACTGTCACGCACACACACAGTGAGACACACTGACACACACGCAGTGACACACACTGACACGCGCACACACAGTGAGACACACTGACACACACAAAGTGACCACACTGACACGCACACACAAAGTGAGACACACTGACACACACACACAGTGAGACACACTGACACGCACACACACAGTGATACACACTGACACACACACACACAGTGATACACACTGACACACACACAGTGATACACACTGACACTTACAGACACAGTGATACACACTGACACACACACAGTGACACACACTGACCCCCACACACAGTTATACACACTGACACACACACACACACACAGTGATACACACTGTCACACACACAGTGACACACACTGATCCACACACACAGTGATACACACTGACACACTGACACACACATACAGTGATACACACTGACACACACACAGTGCCACACACTGACACACACCCACAGTGACACACACTGACACACTGACACACACACAGTGATACACACTGACACACAGACACACACACACACACAGTGACACTGTCCCTCACACACGCAGTGATCCACACTGACACACACACACACACAGTGATACACACTGACACGCACAGTGATACGCACTGACACACACACACACACACTGATACACACTGACACACACACACACACACAGTGACACACACACAGTGATACACACTGACACCCACACACAGTGATACACACTGACACACACACACACAGTGACACACACTGACACGCACAGTGACAGACACACAGAGATACACACTGACACACACACACACAGTGATACACACTGACACACACTGACACACACACACACAGTGATACACACTGACACACACACACACAGTGATACACACTGACACACACACACACGCACACACACACACACAGTGATGCACACTGACACACATACACACAGTGATACAAACTGAGACACACACAATGACACGCACTGACACACACACAAAGTGACACACACTGACACCCACACACCCAGTGATACACAGTGAAACACACACACACAGTGACACACAGACAGTGATACACACTGACACACACACACAGTGATACACACTGACCCCCACACACACACACAGTGATGCACACTGGCACACACACTCACACACACAGTGACACACACTGACACACACATCGGCACTGAGACTCACACACACTGATACACACACACACACAGAGACACACACTGACAAAAACACACAATGATACACACTGACACACACACACACACACACACACAGTGACACACACTGACAAAAACACACAGTGACACACACTGACACGCACATACACATTGAGACACACTGACACACACACAGTGACACACACTGACTCGCACACACACAGTGAGACACACTGACACACACACAGTGACACACACTGACACGCACACACACAGTAATACACACTGACCTACACAAGCACATTGACACACACTGACACACGCACACAGTGATACACACTGACACACACACACAGTGATACACACTGACACACACACACAGTGATACACACTGACACACACGCAGTGTCACACACTGTCTCACACACACACACACACAGTGATACACACTGACACACACAGTGATGCACACTCACACACACACTCACACACAGTGACACTGTCGCTCACACACGCATTGATACACACTGACACACACACACAGTGATGCACACTGACACACACACAATGACACGCACTGACACACACACAGTGATACACACTGACACACACACACCCAGTGATTCACATTGACACACACACACACACACACGCAGAGACACACAGACAGTGATACACACTGACACACACACACACACACACACAGTGATGCACACTGACACACATACACACAGTGATACAAACTGAGACACACACAATGACACGCACTGACACACACACAAAGTGACACACACTGACACCCACACACCCAGTGATACACAGTGAAACACACACACACAGTGACACACAGACAGTGATACACACTGACACACACACACAGTGATACACACTGACCCCCACACACACACACACAGTGATGCACACTGGCACACACACTCACACACACAGTGACACACACTGACACACACATCGGCACTGAGACTCACACACACTGATACACACACACACACAGAGACACACACTGACAAAAACACACAATGATACACACTGACACACACACACACACACACACAGTGACACACACTGACAAAAACACACAGTGACACACACTGACACGCACATACACATTGAGACACACTGACACACACACAGTGACACACACTGACTCGCACACACACAGTGAGACACACTGACACACACACAGTGACACACACTGACACGCACACACACAGTAATACACACTGACCTACACACACACATTGACACACACTGACACACGCACACAGTGATACACACTGACACACACACACAGTGATACACACTGACACACACGCAGTGACACACACTGTCTCACACACACACACACACAGTGATACACACTGACACACACAGTGATGCACACTCACACACACACTCACACACAGTGACACTGTCGCTCACACACGCATTGATACACACTGACACACACACACAGTGATGCACACTGACACACACACAATGACACGCACTGACACACACACAGTGATACACACTGACACACACACACCCAGTGATTCACATTGACACACACACACACACACACGCAGAGACACACAGACAGTGATACACACTGACAAACACACACAGTGATACACACTGACCCACACACACACACACAGTGATGCACACTGACACACACACTCACACAAACAGTGACACACACTGACACGCACATCGGCACTGACCCTCACACACAATGATACACACACACAGTGACACACACTGACAAAAACACACAGTGATTCACACTGACACACACACAGACACACACACACACACACAGTGATACACACTGACGCACACACACACACACAGTGACACACACTGACACGCACACACACAGTGAGACACACTGACACACAGTGACACACTGACTCACACACACAGTGAGACACACTGACACACACACACAGTGACACACACTGACACACACACAGTGACACACACTGACTCACACACACGCACAGTGATACACACTGACACACACACAGTGATACACACACACTGACCCTCACACACACACTGACACACACACACAGTGATACACACACACTGACCCACCCACACTTACACCAGCTTCCTGATTTGTTGAAGTGTCTGTCACTCCCGGATTTGCTCTGGGGGCGGGGCCGTTAGCTGCTGGTGTTCTGTTTGGCTGACACGGCTGTCAGTCAGAAAGCTCAGCCTCTGATTGTCTCATCCACTGTCAGTCAAAGTGCGGAGACCAGTCATTGGTGGAATTGGCTGTCAGGAAGTGAGCGGCAATTCTGATTGGCTGATTCGGGCAGTAGTCGATCTGGCCTCTGATTGGCTGAGGCGATCATTTAGCAATCCAGTCTCTGATTGACTGAGGCGGTGATTTCGTGATCCTGCTCTGTGATTGGCTGAGGTGGTGATTTAGTGATCCCGCTCTGTGATTGGCTGAGGCGGTGATTTACTGATCCCGCTCTGTGATTGGCTGAGGTGGTGATTTCGTGATCCCGCTCTGTGATTGGCTGAGGCGGTGATTTAGTGATCCCGCTCTGTGATTGGCTGTCAGTCAGTTTTGTTTCTTCATTAATTGAATAATTGATGTGAGCGGATATTTCACCGCGATCCTGATCTGCTCCCTGAACTTGGATTGAGTCACCACGTAAATAAATGTGTTTGTGCAGCAATTTACATCCTGCAGCATCGCTTGTTGAAATGTGTATTCAGGAAGAGTGACGTAAGTTAATCCTTTCACTTTCGAATAGATAAAAAATATAACAGACACGGCCCAGAGGAGAATGAAAGCCCCGGAAATGCAGAAGAGTAAAATCATTGACTTCCTTCTGCTCTCCATCTCGGGGTCTCTGCGATTCTCACCCTGACTCTTAGCCCTCAGTCCCTTCCGAACTTGACTGGTCACCAAAATGTGTCTGACTGTCAGAGCGTTAATCACCAGGATTAAACCGAATGGGAGCAATGGGGTTAAAACCCGCTGAAACCAGGAAAATCCAACCCAGCCAGGATCAGTGTGATAGCTTGTCTTTGTCCCACAGAACCACTGGACATTGTCCGTTATCCACACAGGTTCTAGTGTAAAATACCGGGGGATGTTTCTCACAGAGAGCAGGAGGCCGGTTGTTGCCAGAACCACAGCCGCAGTTTTCCCGGTGCAATATTTAGTTTTCAGTTTCTGGCAGCGAATGGCCACAAATCGATCAAAGGAGAAAGTGATGGTGAAGCAGACTGAACAGTCTGTGGCTGCAGACATCAGGACAGAATTAACACGACACACAGAGGTGAGGGACAGGAAACTCCGCGGGAAATAATAACCATTTATCCTGTTGAGAATGGGGTGAAAGATGATGAAGAGCAGATCCGCCGCGGCCATGGCCACCAGGTAGCGAGTGGTGCAGGTGGAGAGGCCACATTTTCCCCGATGCAGGATCACAATTCCCAGTAAATTAACTGTCAGTGAAAAAGGGACAAGAGGCGGGAAATGAGTGAGTGAACATTCCCCATGTGTGAACCGACAGTAAGGAGAGGATTTCAGCATCAATCCAATGGGGTTCCCAGTGTGGCGGTGTTGTTGGAGGAGTTGTGTTAGAGATTAACATTGCAGATTGGAAAGTAGCCAATGTAACACCGCTGGTTAAGTAGGGACTGGGGGACAGGAAGCTGTGAATTACACATCTCTCACTTTGATGGTGCAAATCTGCAAATTCTCATCATTCAAATATTTCAGAGAGATTGCATTTCTCATCTGATGTGTTTTCCAGGATTAATTCAGACTGGACGGGTTTCCCAATTAGACCCAAAGTGGACAGAGATAGAATCTGCAATCCCTTCCTGCACCCAATTATCAGAGCCCACCCCGGATTGAACACGTCTCTGGACTGGACAGCTGGTGGAGTTGGAAGTCAATTCAGGATTTTTCTATTTAACTTCCCCTCTCCAAATTTCCTCCCCATTCTGACTCTCCCCCGCAGCTTTTCTGCTTCTAATTTACAGATTATATCCTCTGTCCGTCTCTTTTTTCCTTTCTTCTCTCCCTCTCTCTTTGCCTTCTCCTTTGCTTCCCTATCTATCTCTTCCTAAACTCTTCTTCTCTCCGACCAGCTTTATTCCCCTCTATCTGGATTTGTCTCTTATCCAGTGCGTTTCCATTCTTCATTCACATGACAACTTTACCCCATATCTCCCTATCGGTCTCCAATTGTTCTCTATCTCCTCCTGTTTCTCCCCATATCTCTCTATCTCACCCCCGTATTGCTCTCTCCATCTCGCTTTCTCCCCATTTCTGTTCACCTCCCTCCAGAATTTCTCCCTCTTCCTTTCCAGGTTTCTTTGTGGGGATTTTAAGCACAGCATGATCCCATGGGCAGCGCTGTGACCATATCCAGAGATGAAAAAGTGGGGGTGGGGGGAGAAATGCCATTCCCCCAGACTCGCGCTTGGTGTAATCCTCCACCCAGCTCCATGTGAATTCTGAGTTTGGATACATATCCCCTCAGTGACAGAAAGAGATAAACTCCCCATTTTAAACTGGGGACAAGCTGTGTCCATTCCTTTGGTAGACTTTGTAAAATGAGCCTCCCAATAGTTATTTATGAATAAATTAATCGATCTATTGATTGATTTCTGTAAATAAGGAATCTCAGGGCTCTGACTGAGGCTACTCTCCAGAGACAGGAAGCTGGGCACTGACTCCTAACTGGAGCCCCCCAGATAAGGTGGTTCTTCCCACCCCCTCACAGCAATATGATTTGTGGTTGTTGGCACTGTGGCTCAGAAATATTGCAACACAGTGCACATGAAAGAAAGGGAAAGAAGCAGAGATATGGACAGAAATAGGAAGTTAGAAGGAGGGATGGAGTAAGAGGTGATGAGTGTGGTTGCAAAGACCTGGCCCTAGATAAGAACATCCATCTTTACAATGAGAGAGAGAACGATAGTGGCAGGAGGAGAAAAGAGAAGGAGGGAGTGGAGCAGAGACAGAGGGAGGCCCGAGGGGAGTGGAAGGTCAAAGCAGAGATGGTGATGGAGGGACAGCATTTGAGAAAGAGAGACAGGATGTGAGAGTCTCCAGTGTGTGGTCACTAGGTGCAGCTCCACTCAAACCCTGTCAGATAGCCTGGGAGGATTTAAAAAGTGTCCTGAAGGGATCAGCAGCCGCTTCCCAAACTGAAAGAGGGAGTTGAGCGGCTTCTAGAGACTGAGAGGGGACAGGGGGTGGGCAGGATGGAGCAGGGCTGGAATTTTAATTCAGGTTTAGAAGAGTCTCTCTGTGGAACTCTATCTCTCTCCATTTCAATGTTTCTCTCTGATTGGAAGAAATGGAGGGAAGGAAAGAGTGAGAGAGAATGAGGAGAACCAAGAACGAGAGGTTATAGAATAATAGAATCATACAGAGCAGAAGAGGCCCTTCGGCCCATCGAGTCTGCACTATCACATTAGAAATACCTGAAATCCCACCTCACCCCATCTGTCAGCACTTGGCCAAGAGCCCTGAATGTTATGTTGTGCCAAGTGCTCATGCAGATACATTTTAAAGGATGTGAGGCAACCCACCTCCACCACCCTCCCAGGCAGCGCATTCCAGACCGTCAACACCCTCTGTTGAAAAACATATTTCCTCACACCGCCCCCCCCAAACCTCCTTACCCCCACCGTGAACCTATGTCCCCTCGTGACTGACCCTTCAGATATGGGGAACAGTTGCTCCTTCTCCACTCTGTCCATAGCCCTCATAATCTTGTCTACCTCGATCAGGTCGCCCCTCAGTCTTCTCTGCTAAAACGTTAATAACCCAAGCCCACGCAACCTCGTTTCATAACGTTGATCATCCATCCAAGGCAGCATCTTGGTGAATCTCCTCTGTACCCCCATCCAGCGCAAACACATCCTTCCTATAATGTGGCGATCAGAACTGCACACAGTACTCCAGCTGGGGCCTCACCAAAGATCGAGACAATTCCAACATTACTTCCCTGCTTTTGTCATCTATGCCTCGATTGATAAAGGCAAGTGTCCCACATGCCATTTTCACCTCCCTACTAACATGCCCTTCTGCTTTCAAAGTTCTGTGGTCAAATACGCCAAGGTCACATTCTACCATCGATCTTCCTATATCCCGAACATTCATTGATTACTTCCTTGTCAAATTACTCTTTCCAAAGTGTATCAGCTCACACTTTTCAGGGTTATATTCCATTAAACGGTGTAAAACACACTCCACACTGCGAACTGCACCTTGTGCGATCTTGCTGCGGAACTTGTTTTAAAGGTTGTCTCAGTGTTAAGAGAGAGTTTTATCATTCCAGGGAAGTGAAGGGAATTCTCCAGACTTGGGACAATGCACACACACAGCGTGGAAGGTGTGTGGGGATTTTTTTTGGGTGCTTTGGGGGAAGGGGCTCACAGCAGGTGTGAGGATGGAGGCAGGGGTAGGGCTGTGTCTCATTTGATTCGCTTCACAGTGCAGCTGCTGTGGGATCTTGCTGTGCACACACTGTCCTGGGCCCTTTGCCTGCCTTGTAACAATGGTCAACCTCTTTGAAAATCGCTCACTGACTGCAAAGAAGGCTCCAAGGCCTTGAATATAAAAAAGCTTCAACTTGAACAATGGGACTGAGGGAGTTTATGATCAGTTTCTGCAGAGGAGTGAGGGGACATTCAGGCATTATCACATTACTGCCTGTGGGATCTTACTGTGCGACAAATATTCCAGCCTCAGTTTGTGCATTAAAACACGAAACACACACACAGAAAACAATTATCATAAACTCTGAACTGAATTTTGAAACTGCTTCTGTGCTTTGGATCTTCCTGTGCACAAGTTGCATCAGAAATCTCGAAATTAACAGCAGTGAGGTCAGATTAACAATTAATCTCTTCACTGTAAATAATTCTTGATGTCCTGCAATGAAAGTTCTTTAACTTGAGGCGGGTGTAATTGTGGAACAAAAAATGTGTCTGAGGCAGAGAGATAAATGTGAGGGTGAAATGAAATGCACAGGGTTCTATTTGAATAAAGTTTGCTGTGGTGGTGATTGTCGGAGCTCTCGCTCTATGTCTGGTGGTGGGAAGCTGAGTTTGTGAAGTGTGGTCCCCTTAAAAGTTGATTTTGTGTCCCTTTAAAGTTGGACTTGTGTCAATGCTTGGAAGCTTCAAATGAAAGTGCAGACAGGGTACACAGACTGCAAGATTTGTAGCAAAGACCAAGTATCAGCGTCACCATGGCAACAGGTTTTGCAGGTTTTTGAATTTTGAGTTTAGCCGAGCAGTCCAAAGAATACACTCAGCTATCAGGAAGCTATCAAATGTGAATTTATTGTTTTGGACAAGATCAGATCAATCCTGGTGCAGGAAAATTCAGAGGTCATCACAGTTCTAAAAACAGGAGATCAGCTGCCTGTCTGCAGTTCAACTGAAGGGCTGCCACCTCTCAAAGCCTAGAGAAGGAAAGAGCAGCTCTCTCCAGCTTTGATTATCACTGAATAGACCTCTCCATCTATCGAACTGAATCAGAAATAACTTGCAGGCAGCGGAATAGAAATACATAGAACATAGAACATAGAACAGTACATAACTTGTTGGGAGCGGAATAGAGAGACGAACGCCAAAACTTTTCCAAAGTCTCAAAATCTAGTTGTTTACATTCTTGAGAGTGACTAAGTTATGTTTTTTTTTTTGTTAATGAATGCCCATGTGTTTATTTGTAATATTTTAGCAGCATTCCAGTAGAATCTTACTTTAATTTGTATGTTGCTTCATTAACTAAAGTTCCTTGTTGGTTAAATAATTAAACTGTTCATTGTTCACTTAAAGTGAGTGTCAGATATTTCTGTTAGTTAACCACTAAATGTTAATGAAGAACAGTTCACTCCTTCCCACACACCTTTCACACATCACAAAGCAAGGTATTCCTCTGTCTCATGACACTGTCTCACTATTTGTGTCTCTGTATCTCCATTCTGTGGTTTGTGAGAGAGGAAGTGAGAGAGTTGGGGAGACAGGCTGAGGGAGGGCTGATGTTACAGAGTGAGATAGAAAAGGGAGGATCAGGTTAAACAGGGTGAACATTGTGGAGTTGGGGTGGAGGGAAAATGGCACAGGATTTGGGGGCAGAGGGTTTCCTGTGTGCAGTAACTGCTGATGTCCCTGTCACATCTTTCCAGAAGGTGTGATGTTCAAACACTCCAATCCTGAGACAGTCTGTTTTGAAATGTATCCTGAGGAAATGAACAGCTTCTTCCCAGTTGAGGTTTTAGCCACTTGCCTCCTGGGCTGGGCAGTGTGGAAACATTGCTACCCATGGGAACGTGCTGTGCATCAATGACCTGCAGCATAGACAGAACTGCATATGGTAACCACGCAACTTAAAAGGCAAATTTGCTCAGTGATGATAAAGCACACAGGAGGGTGGAGGGGATAAAAATCAAACCCCTGGCCTTGGTAAAGACTTGTTCTCAATCCCTGTGTCCTGTTTGTGTTTTCAGACAGGGTGGTGCGATTTGGAGGATTTATTATTTTTTGAGGGTGTGGGGAGGGAAGGGGGTTCGATATCTCGGCCTCTGTCATCACAACTTTCCCTCTCTCTCTCCAACCATTTGCTTCAATGCTGCATCCTGTAATTAATGTAAAATAAAATCCCCTTGCATTTTGTTTCATTGCTGTGGGGTGTATGAGGGGTGTGCGGACGGGACAGAGGGTGGGGAACAGTGGTTCTCCTTTCCCCTCTCGTCCTTTCCATCCGTGTGTGGGATGTTTTGGGGCTGGAAAGGACAGTTCTGTTTCACTGGGGTGGCGAGAATCATGTTCTTTGTCGCCAAGGTTTATTGCATCATCTGGTACGAGGCCTCAATTGAAGGCCTAATCTCAGGGCCCTCAGGATGCCTTTTCCATTCGCTTCATTCCATACAGTTACTGTGTTTAATTTTATGAGATCAATTGTTAAATAAAACTTCAGCAGCCGCGGCAATTCATTCCAGTCAGGATGCAATTGTCGGTTTTCAAACTCTCTCACCCAATGTTCTCATTAGATTGTGTTATCAGTGAGGGAGAGAGAGAAAAAGAGGAAGGTGTAAGAGAGAGTGAGAGAGAGAAGGCCGAGAGGAAGGGAGTGGTGAGAAGATTAATTTTCCGGCGGGGGAGGGGGGGTGAGGGAGGGTGGGTGGGGGGAGAGAGGACGTGTTTAGGGGGTCCTCCACTGTTTCATTACAGCCGAGTCCCCCAGTCATTGAAACATATAAACTAGAAGCATGAGTAGGAGCCTGCGGCGCCATTCATTATTAATGTGGCTGATCATCAAATTTAATAACTTGATTCACCCTGACCGCATATCCTTTTATCCCTTTCGCCCCGAGAGCTATATCTAATTTATTTTTGAAGTCACAGAATGCCTGTGAATTCCACACATTCACCACCCTCTGACTGAAGAAATTTCTCCTCCCCTCAGTTCTAAAAAGGTTTTCCCTTATCATCAAACGAAGACAGCGATTTGTGGACTCCCCCACCATTGGTAACTATCTTTCTGAATCGACCCGTTCGAATCCTGTTTGAATTTTATAAGTTTCTATGAGTTCTCCTCTCACTATTCTGAATGCATTTGCCTTAACAACATTCGGTGGTAGAGAATTCCACACATTCACCACCCTCTGACTGAATACATTTCTCCTCACCTTAGCTCCAAAAGGTTTGTCCCGAATCCTAAAACTTTGACCCCTCGTTCTCGACTCGCCCACCATTGGTAACATTCTATCTGAATCGACCCTGCCTCATTCTGTTAGAATTTAATACGTTTCTATGAGGTCGCCTCTCACTCTATAAATTTCTATTGAATATAATCCTAACCAATCTAATCTCTCCTCATATGACAGACCTGCCATCCCAGGAATCAGTCTGTTAAACCGTCGCTGTACTTCCTCTATAGCAAGGACATCCTTCCTCAGATAAGGACACCAAAACTATACAACAATCTCCAGGTGTGGCCTCACCAATCCTTTATAAATTGCAGCAAATCATCCCTATCCCTCAATAGGAATCATCTCGCTATGAAAGCTTACAGACCATTTAGCTCCATTCCTGCCTGCTGTCCCTGCCTGGTTACGTGCAGTGAATGATGCACGAGGAGAACAAGGTTTTGATGCGAATCCACCTCCCTCAATTTACACCCATTCAATAATAACTTGTCTTCCTAATATTCCTACCAGAGTCAATATCCTCACAGTGGTCCACATTAAACTGCATCTGCCATGCGTATGACCACACCCTCAGCCTGTCCAAATCACACTGAATATTCTCTGCATCCTCCTCACAGTTCACCCTCCCAGCCAGCTTTGTACCATCTGCAAATTTGGAGATGATGCATTCGGTAACCCTTCTGGAAGACTAAATAAACCACATCCACTGGTTCCCCTCCGTCAACTCTACTAGTTCCACCCTCAAACAATTCCACGATATTCCAATCATGATTTCCCTTTCGTAATTCCATGCTGCCTTTGTCTGATTATGGCACTGCCTTCCAAATGCCGAGTTATCAAATCTTGAAATTTGACTCTTGGAACTTACCCAGCACCGACGTTAGGCTCACTGGTCTATAGTTCACTATTTTCTCTCTCCAGTCCTGTCTGAATACCGGGCTTGCATTAGCTACCCTCCAGTCTGTAGGAACCAGCCCAGAGTCCAATAAAATTGGAAAATAACCACCATTTGACCTCTTATTCCCAGGAGGACTTCCTTAAGTACTCTGGGATGAAGATTATCAGGACCTGGAGATTTATCCACCTTCAATCCCCAAAACCATTTCTCTCCAAATTCAAATTTCCTTCAGCTTCTCTCTAAAACTTGTTCCTCTCAGAACTTTTGGCATGCTATTCATGTCTTCCTTTCTGAAGTTCGAAGCAATCTTCAATTTAATTCCTCAGCTTTTACTTTGTCCTCGTTAGAGTATCTCCCATTTCTGACTGCAAGGGTCCTAGTTTGTCAATCTGTTTCTCTTTACATACCGATAGATATTTTTTGAAATCAGTTGTCATGTTCCACGGTAGATTACTTTCATACCCTATTTTTCTTTCCTTAACCAATCCCTTGCTCCTCCCAAAAGGATGGATTTGTAAACAGTGATTGTGTTACTGAGGGTGAATCTGTGATGATGTGTTTTAGCTTTTCAGCAAATCACACCTACAATTGTGTTTTAAATCTGGCTGCTCCCATATTGCAGTGTGATTGTGGGATCTTACTGTGCAGGATGACCAGCAGCATTTCTGAAATGACCCAGGAACATTTTATTTTCCTCAGAAACCCTCTAACCCTCCTGCTGCTGACCTTAGTCTACACACCTTGGACATTGACCCCTCTGCTCAGGGGAAGAAGTTTCTTCTCAACTATCCTATCTTTGTCCCTCATAATTTTGAACACCTCAATGATGTCCACGCTCCACCTTCACTGTTCTGTGGAAAACAACCCCAGCCTAACCAGCCTGTCTTCACTGCAGAAACACTGCTGCCTTGGTAACATCCTGGTGAATCTCTTTTGCGTTCCTTCCAGAGCAATCACATCCTCCGTCTAGTGAGGTCACCAGAACTCCTCACAGTCCTCGAGCTGAAGACAAATGAGTGTTTCATACATCTCCATCATGACCTCCCTGCTCCTATCTTCGATACATCAGCTAATAAAGAAAATTGTCATGTCTGCCTTCTTAAGCAGCTGATCATCAGAAGTTACCCACTGGAACGGAAAGCTTATGTTTATGTTCTTTCTTGAGTTTAAACAGAAATTAAATTTTAAAAAATCCAAGGAGCAGTTGTCCAGTCACAACTTCAACATAAAAAAATAAATGAACTAACTTCAAAAGAGTGAAAAAAATATGCAAGTAAAACAGGCTGTGATAAAGAGCATTCAGCACATGTTCCAAAATTAAGATCATCTTGACAGATTTCATGGAATAATTTTCACAATTATCAGGAATGATATGGTCGATGTCCGACACATGGCGTTTCTAGATACCTTCAGTCAGTTAACAGACTTCAGTAAACTCAGAACACGTGGAGTTAGAGGACCAGCAGCAGAATGACGAGAAGCTGGTTACAAAGACACAACACAGGCAGTGGGAGTTAAAGGGATTTATTCTGATTGCTCGAAGGTGGGAAGTGGTTTTCCACGAGGATCAGCGCTGGGATCACTGTCCTTCACCATTTACATCAACAAAATGGAACAGGGAAGCAAAATTATAGTTTCAAAATTTACCAACCAATCCAAACTGAGAATGAGAATGAGCAGAGTGGAAGAATACAACTCAACACATTAAGACATTATTAATAAATTATAAACTTGCAAATTGGGTATTGGAATTGGAAGTTAATTTCGCCACAGCTCAGTGTCAGGTTCTTCATTCTGATCAGAACAATATGTTTCCCAATCACTCTGTAGAAATCAAGTATCTGAATGTTTTCGAGGAGTTCAGGGCTTCAGGTGATCAGATTCACAAATCGCTTTCAGAAGCAACACAGTTTAGACAGAACCACAACAACCCAGAAAAAAAAACCATTGGAGTTTATTCATAGATTAATGGAAATGTGAACAATTCACAAAATGTTTGACAATCACTGAATACTGCACGGTTTGTAATTGGTTTGTTTAAATATCAGGAAGTCGCTGAAACCTCTTTCTTTTCAAAACAAAGCCGAGGTATGGAGAAATTTCACATCATCCACTGACCACCAAACAAAGCCAAACTCTTCCTGTTTTCAACATATTCCAAAGATAAAAGACTGAGGCAGCTCCACAGAATGGACATCTCACTCACCAAATTAAAATAGGATATATTTACAATTGAAACAACTTATTTCTTTGCAATTCTTTTCCGAAACACAATACAATTCTAATTGGACAGATGGTGCCAAAAATTAATGGAGACTTCGATCAGATATTCCACTCAGGTGAAAGAACCACAATCAGTACAATTTTACACTGACAAATATACCCTGCAATACTTGTTCACTGGTGTCAGGGATTCCCTCTGGTTAGTGACCCACACTCAAATTTCCATGATATTCTTACTCCCACTGAACATTATTTCAGAGAGATCACCTGCACTGAGGTCCAATCTTACAATAGATAAGATTGAGTAGTTCACTCCTCAATACATTAACTTCATTGAGGAGTGAGCCCGTGAATAACAGACAGAGGCTCATTGTCAGTTGATGAAAAGGATTAAAAACACAGAGATATTTCAAGCCATTTGATTCAAGTAAATTACATCGTTGACCTGGTGTCTTTATAACAGTGACCACGAGATCAGCATGGAGCATTTTCACTCAGAGTTTAGAATCAGAGAGCCGTTCACACACATATTTACACAACCTCAATGGTTAGAGTCACTCACCGGGAACACCAATAATGGCGATGATTGGGTGGATTATTTTCTCAGCTATTCGAATTGGAATCATAATTTTCAGTGTGAAGTGATCTGTACCTTCGAGCTGCTGGCAGTCTCTCTGACTTTAACATCTGATGTTATATATTCCCAAAGCCTTTAATTTATACACTGTAAAGTCACCTTAGGGACATTGTGTCAGAAAACTGGTCTGAAGTTTTTTAAAAAATATATGAACAAACAGATTACGACATTGAGTTCAGTGATGGAAAATATTTATTTTTAGTATTGACTTCTTTCCAAACACTGCATTCTGTTGATCACATTTATCAACTAATAACAAGTGGAAAGATGCTGTCCAATCAAACACCATCAGTCCCACCTCTGGATCTCAGATAGATTCAGTGATATCTGTTACTGGACTGTGACATTTCAGTAATTGAGTCCCAATTGTTACCGTGTGTGATCTTTAACTGTTGACATTCTGTGATGTGATTTTAGTGGGTTAGAGTTTAGCATAAATTGTAAAATTCTGTTGATCAATAATTTGCAACTATTTAGTCTGCAAATAAATGTGTTTTTTATCACGAAACCTACTGCAGCTTCTCAAACTGAAGAAATATTCAGAAACAATGGGACATCTCAGAAAATTCAGGCCCTGCAGCAGATACAACCAGGATTGTTTTCACTGGAAAGACGAAGGCTGAGGGGAGACCTGATAGAGGTCCCGGGGGGACCAACATCCTGGCGGGAAGGTTGGCTAAGGCTACAGTGGACAGTTTAAACTAGATATGTTGGGGGGGAGGGGATCGAGACGAGGTGACTGGGAGCGAGGAAGTTAGCTCACAAACAGAGAAGGGTCATAGACGGTGCAATGGAGGAGGATGGACGGGGGATAGAGAAGGGGAGAGCTCAGACCAAAGGATTGAGATGTGTTAACTTTAATGCTAGGAGTAGAGACTATTTCCTCGTGTGGATGGAGCTATTACAAGGGGGCATAATTATAGGGTTCATGGTGGGAGATATTGGAAGGATGTCCGAGGTAGGTTCTTTACGCAGAGAGTGGTTGGGGTGTGGAATGGACTGCCTGCAGTGATAGTGGAGTCAGACAGTTCAGGAACATTTAAGCGGTTATTGGATAGGCACATGGAGCACACCAGGATGATAGGGAGTGGGATAGCTTGATCTTGGTTTCAGATAAAGCTCGGCACAACATTGTGGGCCGAAGGGCCTGTTCTGTGCAGTACTGTTCTATGTTCTATGTTCCATAGTGAATAAAGGGGATGAGCTCAGAGCGTGGATCGATGCCTGGAATTGTGATGTGGTGGCCATTACGGAGACTTGGATGTCTCAGGGACAGGACTGGATACTCCAGGTGCCGGGATTCAGATGTTTCAGGAAGGACAGGGAGGGAGGCAAGAGAGGGGGTGGAGTGGCACTGTTGATCAGGGATAGTGTCACAGCTGTAGAGAGGGTGTATGCTATGGAGGGATTGTCCACAAAGTCTCTGTGGGTGGAAGTTCGGAGTGGGAAGGGGCCGGTCACTTTGCTGCGAGTTTTCTATAGGCCGCCCAATAGTGACAGGGAGGTGGAGGAGCAGATAGGGAAACAGATCCTGGAGAGGTACAGTAATAGCAGAGTTGTTGTGATGGGAGACTTTAATTTCCCAAACATAGATTGGAATATCCCTCGGGTGAGGAGATTGGATGGGGAGGAGTTCGTTAGGTGTGGTCAGGAGGGATTCCTACAAGAGGAGAGGTTGTACTTGATCTGATACTGACCAATGAGCCTGGACAGTTGTCAGATCTCTCAGTGGGAAAGCATCTTGGCGATAGCCAACAGAATTCTATCTCCTTTATGCTTGCATTGGAAAAAGAGAGGATCAGGCAAGCTAGGAAAGCGTTTATATGGATTAAGGGTAAATATGAAGACATAAGGCAGCAAATTAGAGGAGTAAACTGGAAGGAGGTATTCTCGGGGAAATCTACTGAAGAGAGGTGGCAGTTTTTCAAGGAATGTCTGTCTAGGGTTCTACAGGATAATGTTCCGAGCAGACAGGGAGGAGTTGGTAGGTTTAAGGAACCGTGGTGCACGAAAGCTGTGCGGGACCTAGTCGAGAAGAAAAGGAAAACGTACAAAAGTTTCAGAGAACTTGGCGAAGATAGGGATCTAGATGAGTATACGGCTTGTAGGAAGGGACTAAAGAAGGAAATTAGGAGAGCCAGAAGTGGTCACGTGAAAGCCTTGGCGAGTAGAATTGGGGAAAACCCTAAGGCGTTCTATAAATATGTGAAGAGTAAAAGGATGAGACGTGAAGGCGGGAAAATCTGTACGGAACCAGTAGAAATGGCAGAGGTGCATAATGAGTATTTTGCCTCGGATTTTACAGAGGAAAAGGACATGGGTGGATGTACTGCGGGCTTGCGGTGGACTGAAAAGATTGAGTCTGTGGACTTTAACAAAGAGGTTGTGCTGGAATCATGGAATGGCATCAAGATAGATAAGTCGCCGGGTCCGGATGGGATGTACCCCAGGTGACTGTGGGAGGCGAGGGAAGAGATTGCAGAGCCTCTGGCGATTATCTTTGCGTCGTCGATGGAGACGGGAGAGTTGCCGGAGGATTGGAGGACTGTGGATGTAATTCCTATTTTCAAGAAGGGGAATAGGGATAGCCCAGGAAATTACCGATCGGTGAGTCTAACCTCAGTGATTGGTAAGCTGATGGAGAAGATCCTGAGGGACACGATTAATGAGCATTTAGAGAGGTTTAATAAGCTCAAGAATACTCAGTTTTGTCAAAGGTACATCGTGCCTTCCGAGCCTGTTGGAGTTCTTCGAAAATGTGACTAAACACATTGACGAAGTCAAAGCGGTAGATGTGGTTTATATGGATTTTAGCAAGGCGTTCGATAAGGTCCCCCATGCAAGGCATCTCGAAAAAGTGAGAGGGCATGGGATCCAAGGGGCCGATGCCCTGTGGATCCAGAACTATCTTGCCCAAAGGAGGCAGGGAGTCTTTATACATGGGTTTTTTTTCAAATTGGAGGTCGGTCACCAGTGGTGTGCCCCAGGGATCTGTTCTGGGACCCTTGCTGTTTGTCATTTTCATAAATAACCTGGATGAGGAAGTGGAGGGATGGGTTGGTAAGTTTGCTGACGACACAAAGGTTGGTGGGGTTGTGGATAGTCTGGAGGGATGTCAGAAGTTACAGAGGGACATAGATAGGATGCAAGACTGGGCGGAGAATTGGCAGAAGGACTTCAACCCTGATAAATGCGTCGTGGTCCATTTTGGCAGGTCGAATGTGATGAAGGAGTACAATATAAAGGGAAAGACTCTCAGTACTGAGGAGGGTCTGAAGGACCTTGGTCCGGGTCCATAGCGCTCTGAAATCGGCCCCGCAGGTGGAGGAGGTGGTTAAGAAGGCGTATGGTGTGCTGGCCTTTATCAATCGAGGGATTGAGTTTAGGAGTCCGGGGATAATGATGCAGCTGTATAAGACCCTCGTCAGACCCCACTTGGAGTACTGTGCTCAGTTCTGGTCGCCTCATTACAGGAAGGATGTGGAAAAGATTGAAAGGGTACAGAGGCGATTTACAAGGATGTTGCCTGGATTGAGTGGCATGCCTTATGAGGATAGGCTGAGGGAGCTCGGTCTTTTCTCCTTGGAGAGACGTAGAATGAGAGGAGACCTAATAGCGGTGTATAAGATGTTGAGAGGCATAGATCGGGTGGACTCTCAGAGGCTTTTTCTCAAGGGTGGAAATGGCTGCTGCAAGAGGACTCAGGTTTAAGGCGCTGGGGGGTAGGTACAGGGGAAATGTTAAGGGGAAGTTTTTCACACAGAGGGTGGGGGGGGTTAGTGGAATCGGCTGCCGTCAGTGGTGGTGGAGGCAAACTCAATAGGGTCTTTTAAGAGACGTCTGGATGAGTACATGGGACTTAACAGTTTGGAGGGTTATAGGTAGGCCTAAAAGGGTGGGATATGTTCGGCACTATCTTTGGGGCCGAAGGGCCGGTTTTGTGCTGGGGTTTTCTATGTTTCTATGTTTCTAATTAAGTTTCAATTGTTACCGTGACTCTCTGGGTGATCTTTAACTGTGGACATTCTGTGATGTGATTTCAGTGGGTTAGAGTTTAGCATAAATTGCAAAATTCTGTTGATCAATAATTTGCAACTATTTCGTCTGCAAAGAAATATGTTTTTTATCCCGAAATCTACTGCAGCTTCTCAAACTGAGAAAATATTCAGAAACAATGGGACATCTCAGAAAATTCAGGCCCTGCAGCAGATACAATCACATCACCTCTTAGAGCAGTAAAATAACAGATTTAACAGTGACGAGCAATGCAAAGGCTCCAAATGACACTGGACCCACATCTGATACAGTGTTCAGAAACGTGCCCAGATGTCGAAGAAGAGAGATGAACACGAGAGAGAGGGACGGCTTGTGGGATGTGCTGAATCTAGAAAGGGTGCGAGGCTGGGAAAATGAATGGATAAGAGTGAGAGAGGAAGACTCTGAGCGAGTGAAAGTGAAAAAGAGGAAGACAGAAGGATAGATGGGGCGGGAGTGAGGGCGTGATGATGGGGGAAGCCGTTATTGTGAGAGGAATGGTGTTTTGAACAGTAACGTAACTTCGAGAGAAGTCAGCTCCGCTGGCTATGAGGAGAGGTGAATAAATCAGGATTGTTTTCACTGGAAAGACGAAGGCTGAGGGGAGACCTGATAGAGGTCTACAAAATTGTGGGAGGCACAGACAGGGTGGGTAGTCAGAGGCTTTTCTCCAAGGGTGGAAGGTTCAGTTACAAGGAGGCACAGGTTCAAGATGGCAGGATGAAATATTAAGGGAGATGTGCGGGGTATGTTTTCCACACAGAGAGTGTCGGTGCCTGGAATGCGCTGCCAGGGGAGGTGGTGGAATCAGGCACATTAGCAACATTTAAGAGGCATCTGGATTGATGCATTAATAGGAGCTAAGAGGGGTACTGACGGAGTAAGCGCAGCAGGTTTTATTTTAAAATAGGGCATCATGATCAGCACAGGTTTGGAGAGGGTCGAAGGGCCTATTCCTGTGCTGTCCATTTCTTTGCCTTTGTTCTTTGAACGTCTGCATCAGGAAATACACAACTGGGGTAAGAGAGAGTGAGACAAATCAGATCACAAGACTGTGCTCCTGCGACAGGCTGACACACAAAGGCTAAAGCGGGATGATCCATTCAATAATGTCATGCAATGTTGGTCTGAGGAATCGAAAGATCTCCTACGTGACTGCTTAGAGTCTGTGGACTGGTCAGGATTTAAAAACTATGTGACCAGCCTGAAAGAGTACGTCACTGTAGTAACTGACATCATCAGGACGTGTGTCGAAGACTGTGTGCCCAATAAGATATTGCGTGTGTTTCCCAACGAGAAACCATGAATGAACAGGGATATCCACTGCTTTCTGAGGTCTTTGATTGATTGGAGTGAGATTGGGGGAGAGAATCTTAGCAGGAGTGCTGAGAGTAAGCAAATAAGTAATTTAATTATTCAGTTATTCACTTAAGGGTATTCCTAGTATATTTCGCGGGCTTTTTTCAGGGTTTTGAATTGAGGAAGTGAGGTCAGCTGAAGGGGATTCTGGGAGGTTGAGGCTTAGTATAAAAGGCAGTTATCTGGGGGGTTCGACCTCTTTGATTGACTGGAGTGAGACTGGGGGAGAGAATCTTAGCAGGAGTGCTGAGAGTAAGCAAATAAGTAATTTAATTATTCATTTATTCACTTCAGGGTATTCCTAGTATATTTCGCGGGCTTTTTTCAGGGTTTTGAATTGAGGAAGTGAGGTCAGCTGAAGGGGATTCTGGGAGGTTGAGGCTTAGTAAAAAAGGCAGTTACCTGGGGGGTTCGACCTCTTTGATTGACTGGAGTGAGACTGGGGGAGAGAATCTTAGCAGGAGTGCTGAGAGTAAGCTAAGAAGTAATTTAATTATTCATTTATTCACTTAAGGGTATTCCTAGTATATTTCTCAGGCTTTTTTCAGGGTTTTGAATTGAGGAAGTGAGGTCAGCTGAAGGGGATTCTGGGAGGTTGAGGCTTAGTATAAAAGGCAGTTACCTGGGGGGTTCGACGGGAGCAGAAAAAGCCGGCTGCACTATACAGCGGGCAGCGTCGGGAGCGGGCAGCAGAGTGAGTGGGTAGCAGAGTGTGAACTATAAGGGCTTTGGCTCACAGGCTTAGGCTGAAAGGGCAAGGCAAGGCTAGTTATTTTTTACCCAACCCTATAAAGGACAAGGGCAGGTATGAGTGATCGGCCAGTTCAGTGCTTCCGATGTGGGATGTGGGAGTTCCTGCAAACACCTAGCTTCCCAGAGGTTCACATATGTGCCAGGTGCGTGGAACTGCAGCTTTTGAGGGACCGTGTCAGGGAACTGGAGCTGCAGATCGCTGACCTTAGTCGAGTCAGGGAAAATGGGAGAAAATTTGACAGGAGTTATAGGCATATAGTAACACCGGGGCATCGGGAGGAAGACACGTGGGTCACGGTTAGGAGGAGTAAAGGGCAGAAGGGTAAAGTACAAGGGAGGACTCCAGTGGCGGTCTCTCAAAATAGGAAGGGCTTGGTGACAGGTGTGAGAGGGGAGGGGAGTGAACAGTTAGAAGAGGGGTCACCTGTGGTTGTCCCACTCCAAAACAGGTATATTGTTTTAGATAGTGTGGAGGAGTGTGCCTCTCCAGGGGTAAGACACAGTGACCAGGTCACTGGCACACAGTCAGGCTCTGTGGCCCGGAAAGGGAAGAGAGGGGTTAGGAGAGCGATAGTGGTGGGGGATGCATCAGTCAGAGGCACAGACAGGCGATTCTGTGGGGGCGAACAGGACTCCAGGATGGTAGTCTGCCTACCTGGTGCTGGGGTCACGGATGTCTCCGAGCGGATAGGAGGCATATTAAAAGGGGAAGATAAAGAAACGGAGGTCATTATACACATTGATGGAAATGACGTAGATAGGAAGAGTAGGGGGGTCCTAAGAGAGCAATTCAGGGAGTTGGGAAATAGGTTAAAAAGTAGGGTCACTAGGGTGGCCATCTCTGGGCTACTCCCAATGCCTCGTGCCAGTGAGGCTAAGAATAGGGAGTTGGTACAAATGAATGCCTGGCTAAAGGACTGGTCCAGGAAGGAGGGCTTCATTTTCAGAGATCAATGGGAAGTTTTCAGGAGAGGATGGCACCTGTACAAGAGGGAGGGGTCACGACTAAGTTGGAAGGGCACAAATATCCTGGCTGGGAGCTTTGCTAGTGCAGTTCGGGGGGGTTTAAACTAGTAGGCAGGGGGGTGGGGATCAAAATATTAGGTCTATAAGAGTGGAGGCTGGGGACGAGCTTGGGGCTGGGACAAGGCTGACAAGGAAGAAGAGCACTCTGGGGGAGGACGACCTCACTGAGCCTGGAGGTCTGGAGTGCTGATACTTCAATGCAAGGAGCGTAACATTTAAGACAGACGAACTTGGGGCCTTCATGCGCACGAGGAATTTGGATGTGGTTGCGGTGACAGAGATTTGGTTGAAAGAGGGACAGGACTGGCAGCTGAATATTCCTGGGTACAAGTGTTTTAGGCGAGACAGAGGAGGGGCCAAAAGAGGTGGGGGAGTAGCGGTATTAGTTGGAGAGCATATTACAGCGGTGCAGAGGGAGGACAATTCAGAGGGGTCGTGTAACGAGTCACTCTGGGTGGAGCTTAGAAACAGGAAAGGCGCAGTCACTATGTTGGGGGTGTACTACAGGCCCCCCAACAGCCCAAGGGAAGTGGAAGAATGGATATGTCAGGAGATACTGGATAGGTGCAGGAAAATAGGGTTGTTGTAGTGGGAAACTTCAATTTCCCTGGTATAGACTGGAAATCGCTGAGGGCAGGGACTCTGGATGGGGAGGAATTTGTAAAATGTGTACAGGAGGGTTCGTTGGAACAATATGTAGACAGCCCGACTAGAGAGGGGGCTATACTGGACCTGCTACTGGGGAATGAGCCTGGTCAGGTCTTCAAAGTTTTGGTAGGGGAACATGTGGCAAATAGTGACCACAATTCTGTTAGCTTTAGGATAGTGATGGAAAAGGATGTGTGGTCTCCCAAGGGTAAGGTGTTGGATTGGGGGAAGGCTAACTTTAGTGGGATCAGGCAGAAATTGGCAGCTCTTGATTGGGAGAGGCTGTTTGAGGGTAAATCCACACCTGGTATGTGGCAGTCTTTTAAGGAACGGCTGTTAGGGCTACACGACAAGCATGTGCCTGTAAAAAAGAAGGATAGGAAGGGTAGGATTAGAGAACCGTGGATAACCAGGGAAATTGAGGGACTGGTCAAAAAGAAAAGAGAGGCGTATGTTAGGTCCAAGCAGCTAAAAACGGAGGGAGCTCTGGAGGAGTACAAAGAAAGTAGGAAAGTACTCAAACGGGGAATTAGAAGAGCAAAAAGGGGTCACGAAATGTTCTTGGCAGACAGGATTAAGTAGAATCCCAAGGCATTTTATTCATACGTTAGGAACAAAAGGGTTGTTAGGGAAAAAAATCGGACCTCTCAGGGACAATAGTGGGGACTTATGCTTGGAGCCCAAAGAAGTAGGGGAGATCCGAAATGAATACTTTGCGTCGGTATTCACAAAGGAGAGGGATGTGTTGACTGGGAGTGTCTCTGAGGGGAGTGTTGAACCGTTGGAGAAAATCTCCATTACAAAGGAGGAAGTGGTGGTTTGTTAGAGAATATAAAGACTGACAAATCCCCAGGGTCTGATGGAATCTATCCAAGGCTGCTCAGGGAGACGAGAGGTGAAATCGTTGGGCCTCTGACGCAAATCTTTGTCTCGTCACTGGACGCAGGTGAGGTCCCAGAGGATTGGAGGATAGCCAATGTGGTCCCGTTATTTAAGAAGTGTAGGAAGGATAACCCGCGTAATTATAGGCCGGTGAGCTTGACGTCCGTGGTGGGGAAGTTGTTGGAGAAGATTCTTAGAGATAGGATGTATGCGCATTTAGAAAGGAATAAACTCATTAACGATAGTCAGCATGGTTTTGTGAGAGGGAGGTCATGCCTCACTGACCTGGTGGTGTTTTTTGAAGAAGTGACCAAAATGGTTGACGAAGGAACGGCCGTGGATGTTGTCTATATGGACTTCAGTCAAGCGTTTGACAAAGTCCCTCATGGTAGGCTTGTGAAAAAGGTTGGATCTCATGGGATAAAGGGGGAGGTGGCTGGATGGGTGGAGAACTGGCTTGGTCATAGAAGACAGAGGGTGGTAGTGGAAGGGTCTTTTTCCGGCTGGAGGCCTGTGACTAGTGGTGTACCGCAGGGCTCTGTATTGGGACCTCTGCTTTTTGTGATTTATATAAATGATCTGGAAGAAGGAGTAACTGGGGTGATCAGTAAGTTTGCGGACGACACAAAACTGGCAGGACTTGCAGATAGTGAGGAACATTGTCAGAGGCTACAGATGGATATAGACAGGCTGGAAATTTGGGCAAAGAAATGGCAGATGGAGTTCAATCCTGATCAATGCGAAGTGAAGCATTTTGGTTGGAATAATGTAGGGAGGAGCTACACGATAAATGGAAGAACCATAAAGGGTGTAGAGACGCAGAGGGACCTGGGTGTGCAAGTCCACAGGTCTTTGAAGGTGACGTCACAGGTAGAGAAGGTGGTGAAGAAGGCATATGGCATGCTTGCCTTTATAGGACGGGGCATAGAGTATAAAAGTTGGGGTCTGATGTTGCAGATGTATAGAACGTTGGTTCGGCCGCATTTGGAATACTGCGTCCAGTTCTGGTCGCCACACTACAAGAAGGACGTGGAGGCTTTGGAGAGAGTACAGAGGAGGTTTACCAGGATGTTGCCTGGTATGGAGGGGCTTGGTTATGAGGAGAGATTGGGGAAACTGGGGTTGTTCTCCTTGGAAAGACGGAGGATGAGGGGAGACTTAATAGAGGTGTATAAAATTATGAAAGGCATAGATAGGGTGAACGGTGGGAAGGTTTTCCCCGGGTCGGTGGTGACGTTCACGAGGGGTCATAGGTTCAAGGTGAAGGGGGGGAGGTTTAACACAGATATCAGAAGGACATATTTTACACAGAGGGTCGTGGGGGCCTGGAATGGGTTGCCGGGCAAGTTGGTGGAGGCGGACACACTGGGAACGTTTAAGACTTATCTAGACAGCTATATGAACGGAGTGGGAATGGAGGGGTACAAAAGAGTGGTCTAGTTTGGACCAGGGAGCGGCGCGGGCTAATTGTTCTTTGTTTCTCGTTTCAAGGCTTCATTCTATGATCATCTTGCTGGTACCAGTACAGAGCGAGACTGCGGATAGATGGGAACCTGTTTCGGGGGCAGGGAATTCATATGGTGTTCGTGGAAGTGGAAATGAATAGGGTTGGGAAGCATTTTCCGATCAGGGCCAGTGTGATCTCCTGGACTCGTTTCGATCGCCTCAGGGGGTCGGAGAGGAATTTCCCAGATTTTTTTTTCCCCATATTGGCCCTGGGGTTTTCACTCTGGGTTTTCGCCCCTCCCTGGAGATCACATGTTCTGGAATTGGGGGGTAGGGGTGAGTTAATAGGTTGTGATGAACAAAGCATCATAGCTGTGAGGGAGAGCTCGGTGGACAGGATATTAGTATGTAGATCGGCTGGAAAATTGGGCGGGGATCCTGGATTCAGGATTCAATCCTGGACCGGGGAGCGGCGCGGGCTTGGAGGGCCGAAGGGCCTGTTCCTGTGCAGTATTGTTCTTTGTTCTTTGTTTGTTCTTGTCTCGGTCTGAGGCGTTCAACCCTGACCGATACAAGAAACCAGATATGATCGACACAGATCCATCAAAGATGTCAAAAAGCCAGTACTGGACCAAGCTATTGTCGCATCCTGGCCACACAGGCCCCACCGACTATGCCAAAGTCTGCAAGACATATCAGGCAACAAGATGAAGGTATGTGAAATCGCTGACACCAACGGACCCCTCTCTAATAAGCTCAATGCGTTCTATGTCCGTGTTAAGCATGAAATCAGCGGCAGCATTTCCTCCACCCCGAAGCCTCGGGTGAAGCTGTGTCTGAGGTCACCATTGCAGATGTCAGAGCAGCCGACTCGAAACACAACCCATGGAAAGCGACTGGCCCGGATGGGGTCTCCGGATAAGCACTCACACCCTGTGCGGATCAGCTGGCGGGGGTATCTGCAATCATCTTCAAACTCTCTTTACAACAATCTGAGTTCCCTATCTGCTTCAAGAAGACGATCATTATCCTAGTCGCGAAGATAAAACAAGCAGCGTGCCTTAATGACGATCGCCCTGTGGCTCTGACATCCATCCAAGTAGCACGGGTCGAGGGCTTCAAGTTTTTAGGTGTCCAGGTCACTAACAACCTGTTCTGGTCTCCCATTGCTGACACTAAGGTTAAGAAAGCCCACCAACATCTCTACTTTCTCAGAAGACTAATGACATTTGGAATGTCAGCTACGACTCTCACCAATTTTTACATTTGCACCAGAAAGCATTCTTTCTGGTTATATCACAGCTTGGTGTGGCTCCTGCTGTGCCCAAGACCGCAAGGAATTGCAAAAGGTCGTGAATGTAGCCCAATCCATCATGCAAACCAGCCTCTCATCCACTGACTCTGTCCACACGTCTTGCTGCCTCGGCAAAGCAGCCAGAATTATCAAGGACCTCATGCACCACGGACATTCTCTCTTCCTCTTCTTTCCATCGGGAAAAAGATACAAAGGTCTGAGGTCAGGTACCAACCGACTCAAGAACAGCTTCTTCCGTGCTGCTATCAGACTTTTGAATGGATCTCCCTCGCATGAAGTTGCTCTTTCTGTGTACCCGAGCTATGGCTGTAACTCTGCATTCTGCAGTCTTTCATTTCCTTCTCTATGAACTCTTCTCTTGATGAGTATCGGGGAGTGGAGGAGTAGAGTTAAGAGAGAAACCAGGAGTGCACAAAGGGGACACGAGATTATTTTGGCAGATAAGGCAAAGGAGAATCCAAAGAGCTTCTACAAATACATAAAGGGCAAAAGAGTAACAAGGGAGAGAGTCGGGCTTCTTAAGGTTCAACAAGGTCATCTATGTGCGGATCCACAAGGGATTGGTGAGATCCTAAATGAATATTTCTCATCCATATTTACTGTTGAGAAAAGCATGGATGTGAGGGAACTTGGGGGAATAAATAATGATGTCTTGAGGAGTGCACATATTACAGAGAAAGAGGTGCTGGACGTCTTAAAGCGCATCAAGGTAGATAAATCCCTGGTATTTAAGACGCAAGGACTGAGTAGCGACAGTCTGCAGGAACTACAGACCAGTGAGCCTCACATCTATGGTGGGTAAGTTGTTGGAAGTTATTTTGAGAGACAGGATCTACAGGCATTTAGAGACGCAAAGACTGATTAGGGACAGTCAGCATGGCTTTGTGAGTGGAAAATCATGTCTCACAAATTTGATTGAGTTTTTTGAAGGGGTAACTAAGAAGGGAGATGAGGGCAGTGCTGTTGATGTTGTCTGCATTTTAGCAAGACCTTTACAAGTTACTGCATGGTAGATTATTGCATAAGATTAAATCTCACGGGATCCAGGGTGAGGTATCGAAATGGATACAAAATTGGCTTCATGCCAGAAGCCAGAGGGTAGTTGTCGAGGGTTGTTTTTCAAACTGCAGGTCTGTGACCAGCGGTTGCCTCAGAGATTGGTGTTGAGTCCACTGTTATTTGTCATTTAAATTAATGATTTGGATGACAAGATAGGAGGCATGGTTAGTAAGTTTACCATAGAACCATAGAAAATTACAGCTCAGAAACAGACCTTTTAGCCCTTCTTGTCTGTGCCGAACCATTTTATGCCTAGTCCCACTGACCTGCACTTGGACCATATCCCTCCACACCCCTCTCATCCATGAACCCGTCCAAGTTTTTCTTAAATGTTAAAAGTGACACCGCATTTACCACTTTATCCGGCAGCTCATTCCACACTCCCACCACTCTCTGCGTGAAGAAGCCCCCCCTAATATTCCCTATAATCTTTTCTCCTTTCACCCTTAACCTATGCCATCTGGATTTTTTCTCCCCTAGCCTCAGCGGAAAAAGCCTGCTTGCATTCACTCTATCTATACCCATCAAAATCTTATACACCTCTATCAAATTTCCCCTCAATCTTCTACGCTCCAGGGAATAAAGTCCCAACGTATTCAATCTCTCTCTGTAACTCAGCTTCTCAAGTCCCGGCAACATCCTTGTGAACCTTCTCTGCACTCTTTCAATCTTATTTACATCCTTCCTGTAACTAGGTGACCAAAACTGTACACAATACTCCAAATTCGGCCTCACCAATGCCTTATATAACCTTACCATAACACTCCAACTTTTATACTCGATACTCCGATTTATAAAGGCCAATGTACCAAAGGCACTCTTTACGACCCTATCCACCTGTGACGTCACTTTTAGGGAATTCTGTACCTGTATTCCCAGATCCCTCTGTTTAACTGCACTCTTCAGAGTCCTACCATTTACCCTGTACGTTCTTCTTTGGTTTGTCCTTCCAAAATGCAATATCTCACACTTGTCTGCGTTAAATTCCATTTGCCATTTTTCAGCCCATTTTTCTAGTTGGTACAAATCCCTCTGCAAGCTTTGAAAACCTTCCTCACTGTCCACGACACCTCCAATCTTTGTATCATCAGCAAACTTGCTGAATCAATTTACCACATTATCATCCAGATCATTGATATAGATGACAAACAACAATGGACCCAACACCGATCCCTGCGGCACACTAATAGTCACAGGGCTCCACTCAGAGAAGCAATGCTCCACAACCACTCTCTGGCTTCTTCCATTGAGCCAGTGTCTAATCCAATTAACTACCTCCCCATGTATGCCTAGCGACTGAACCTTCATAACTAACCTCCCATGCGGGACCTTGTCAAAGGCCTTGCTGAAATCCAGGTAGACAACATCCACCGCCTTCCCTTCATCCACTTTCCTGGTAACCTCCTCGAAAAACTTTACTAGATTGGTCAAACATGACCTACCACGCACAAAGCCATGTTGACTCTCCCGAATAAGTCCCTGTCTATCCAAATATTTGTAGATCCTATACCTTATCACACCTTCCAATTCCTTGCCCACCACCGACGTCAAACTTACTGGCCGATAATTTCCCGGATTTCTTTTGGAGCCTTTTTTAAACAACGGAACAACATGAGCCACCCTCCAATCATCCGGCACCTCCCCCGTGAATATTGACATTTTAAATATGTCTGCCAGGGCCCCTGCAAGTTCAACACTAGCTTCCCTCAAGGTCCGTGGGAATACCCTGTCCGGTCCTGGGGATTTATCCACTCTGATTTGCCTCAAGACAGCGAGCACCTTCTCCCCTTTAATCTGTAAAGGTTCCATGACCTCACTACCTGTTTGCCCTATTTTCGTAGACTCCATGCCCGTTTCCTCAGTAAATACGGATGCAAAAAAAACATTTAGTATCTCCCCCATCTCTTTTGGTTCCATCCACAGTCTATCACACTGGTCTTCAAGAGAACCAATTTTATCCCTCACTATCCTTTTGCTCCTAACATACCTATAGAAGCTCTTTGGATTTTCCTTCACTCTGTTTGCCAAAGCAACCTCATGTCTTCTTTTAGCCCTCCTGATTTCCCTCTTCAGTAGCTTCTTGGTCTTTTTATAATCCTGGAGCATCTGATGTGTTCCTTGCTGCCTGTACATTTCATACAACTCTCTCTTCCTCTTAATCAGTGTTAAAATCTCCCTCGAGAACGAAGGTTCCTTATTCCTACTTACTTTGCCTTTAATCCTGACAGGAACATACAAACTCTGCACTCTCAAAATTTCTCCTGAGAAGGCCTCCCACTTTCCATTTACATCCTTACCAGAGAACAGCCTGTGCCAATCCATACTTCCCAGATCCCTTCTCATTTCATCAAATTTGGCCTTTTTCCAGTTCAGAACTTCAACCCGAGGACCAGATCTATCCTTATCCACGATCAGGTTGAAACTAATGGCATTATGGTCACTGGATCCAAAGTGTTCCCTCACACTCAAATCCATCACCTGCCCTAACTCATTTCCCAATCGGAGATCCAATATCGCATCCTCTCTCGTTGGCACCTCTATATGCTGATGTAGAAAATTATCCTGAACACATTTTACAAACCCTACCCCGTCTAAACCTTCAACAGTATGCGAGTCCCAATCTATATGTGGAAAATTGAAATCCCCTCCTATCACAACTTTGTGTTTCTTGCAGTTGTCAGCTATCTCTCCGCTGATTTGCTCCTCCAATTCTCGCTGACTATTGGGTGGTCTATAATAAAAGCCCATTAATGTGGTCATACCTTTCCTGTTCCTCAGCTCCACCCATAGGGCCTCTGTAGATAAGCTTCCTAATCTATCCTTCCTGAGGACCGCTGTAACATTTTCTCTGTCCACCCCCCCCCCCCCACCACCACCTTTTATCCCTCTGCCTCTATCCCGCCTGATACATTGGAACCCTGGAAAATTGAGCTGCCAGTCCTGCCCCTCCTGTAGCCAAGTTTCACTCATGGCCATAATGTCATATTTCCATGTTTCTATCCACGCCTTCAGCTCATCTGCCTTCCCCACAATACTCCTGGCATTGAAATAGACACACCTCAAAAAATTATTTCCACCACACTCTACCCTTCCATTTGTGATTTTGCTTGAACGAACCTGTCTTTTTACCCCTGCTCCACTGTCTGCTCTGGCACTCTGGTTCCCACCCCCTGCAAATCTAGTTTAAACGCTCCCCAATAACACTAGCAAATCTCCCTGCAAGTATATTGGTCCCCTTGTAGTTTAGGTGTAAACCATCTCTCTTGTACAGGTCCCACCTGCCCCAAAAGAGGTCCCAAAGATCCATGAATTGGAAACCCTGCCCCCTGCACCAGTTCCTCAGCCAGGTGTTTATCCGCCCAAGCATCCTCCTCCTGCCCTCACTGGCATGTGGCTCAGGTAGGAATCCTGAGATTACTACCCTCGGGGTCCTGCTTTTTAACTTCCTTCCAAGCTCTTTGTACTCAAACTTTCGGACCTCCTCACTCTTCATTCCCACGTCATTGATACCGACGTGTACCACGACATCTGGCTGATCACCTTCCCACTTTAGAACGCTGTGCACGCGATCAGAGACATCGCTGACCTTGGCACCGGGGAGGCAACAAACCATGCGGGAGTCTCTGTCCCGACCACAGAACCTCCGGTCCGTACCTCTGACCATTGAGTCCCCTATCACTACTGCTCTCCTCTTCTTCATCCCACCCTTTTGCGGTGTAGAACCAGACGCAATATCATAGTTCCGGCTGTTGCAGCTTGTTTCAGGTAAAGCATCTCCCACAACAGTATCCAGTTCAGTAAACCTGTTGTGGAGGGGTACGGCCACAGGGGAACCCTGCTCTGCCTGTCCTTTCACACTGCCATTTCCTCTCCTTACAGTAACCCAATTTCCTGTGCTCTGCTGCTTAGGTGTAACTATCTCCCTAAAGCTACTGTCTATATACTTCTCATTCTCCCGAATTAGATGGAGATCATCAAGCTCCTTCTTCAGTACCCTAACACGCTTTGCTAGCAGCTGCAGCTGAATGCATCGTTTGCAGTTGCTGTCGTGAGGGATACCGGAGGTCTCTCCTGATCTCCCACATCCTGCAAGAGGAGCATTCCAACATCTTGCCTGGCATATTTTTTTTTACTCTGGGGAAAAACAGGAATAAACTTTCTGAAAAAGAAAAAAAAAAACCTCCTCTCGCCTCTGCCTGTTCTGGCCGAAGCCCGTTTTGAGCCAAAGCCCTTCAGCTCTCACTCTGCCCCCGACTCAGTCCGCTGCCCTCTATCAACGCTGCCCGCTCAAAAGTGCGGACGACTTTTAAACCCTCCAAAACCTTCCCAGGCGGCTGCTGGGCCTACTTCCTGTTTTGAAAAAAAAAACCCGATTTTTTTTCACAAATTTAACTGAAAATAAATAAATAAATTAGTGCACAAACAATCTCCCTTACCCTCAGCCTGCTCCTGTGGAACAATGATGATACCAAGATTGGTGGCATAGTGGACAGTGAAGAATGTTATCTCCGATTGCAACTGGATCTTGATCAATTGGCTTGTGAGCTGACAAATGGCAGATGGAGTTTAATTTAGACAAATGCAAGGTGATTCATGTTGGTAGATTGAACCAGGGCAGGCGCCATGATGTGAAAGGAGCCGAGAGAAGCTGAGGTGAGGGGGAGAGAGAAGGAGTGAGTTGAGGTGAGAGTTTGTGAAAGAGGAATGTGCTTGAGTCGTGAGTGTAGCAGAGGGATATGTGTTAGTGTGTGTGTGAGAGAGAATATGATTGATACAGTAAAGTGAATGTGAATCCCGGAATATGTGTGTTTGTGCGTGACTGTGTGTGAGTGTGTCTGTGTGTGTGTGTGAGTTTGTTTGAGAGAGTGTGTGTTTGTGGGTGAGTGTGAGTGAGCGTGTGTGAATGTGTGCATATATGTATGTTTGTGAGATTGTGTATGAGTGTGTGAGCGCATATGAGTGTGTGTTTGACTGTGTGTGTGATGTGTGCAATTGTGTATGCGTGTGAGTGATTGTGTTAGTTTGTGTGAGAGTGAGTGAGAGTCTGTGCTTGTGTGTGTGTGTGAGAGTATGTGTACGAGTGTTTGTGTGTGTGTGAGTGTGTGTGTGTGTGTATTTTTGTATGGCAGAGAGTTTGTGTGAGAGTGCGTGAGTGTGTGTGTGAGTGTGCGTGTGTATTTTTGTGTGACAGAGAGTTTGTGTGTGTGTAAGATAGTGTGACTGTGTGTGAGTATGTGTCTGTGAGTGTGTGTGTGTATTTGTGTATGACAGAGAGTTTGTGTGTGTGTAAGATAGAGTGAGTGTGTGTGTGTGTATGTGTGTGAGTGTGTGTGAGTGTGAGTGTGTGTGTGTGTGTGTGAGTGTGTGTGTGTGACTGTATGTGTGTGTGCGTGTGTGAGTGTGTTTGTGAGTGTGTGTATTTGTGTATGGCAGAGTTTGTAAGATTGTGTGTGTGTGTGAGTGTGTGTGTGAGTGTGTGTGAGTGTGTGTATTTGTGTATGACAGAGAGTTTGTGTGAGAGTGTAAGATAGTGTGAGTGTGTGTGTGAGTATGTGCATATGTGGTGTGTGTGTGTGTGCGTGTATTTGTGTATGACAGAGAGTTTGTGTGAGTGTGTACGATAGGGTGAGTGTGTGTGTGTGAGTGTATATATGTGTGTGAGTGTGTGTGTATGTGTGAGTGTGTGTATGTGAGTGTGTGTGTGAGTGTGTGTGTGACTGCATGTGTGTGTGTGAGTGTTTGTATTTGTGAATGACAGAGTTTGTGTGAGTGTGTAAGATAGTGTGAGTGTGTGTGTGTGTGTGTGTGAGAGAGAGAGAGTGTGTGTGTGTGTGTATTTGTGTATTTCCTCATCCGAGCAGATCCGACCAAAGAACACGCCCGTCAACTCAACACTCTGATTAAAAACTTTGATCCGGAACTTCAGAGCACCCTCCGAGCTCTCATCCCACGTACTCCCAGCGTTGGAGATCTCTTCTGCCTCCCGAAGATACACAACGCAAACACACCCGGCCGTCCCATCGTATCGGGCAATGGGACCCTGTGCGAGAACCTCTCCGGCTATGTTGAGGGCATCCTGAAACCCATTGTACAAAGAACACCCAGCTTTTGGCGCGACACTACGGACTTCCTACAGAAACTCAGCACACAGGGAGCAGTTGAACTCGGAGCACTCCTCGTCACAATTGATGTCTCGGCACTCTACACCAGCATCCCCCACGATGATGGCATTGCTGCAACGGCCTCAGTACTCAACGCCGAAAACTGCCAGTTTCCAGATGCAATTTTACAACTCATCCGCGTCATCCTGGACCACAATGTCTTCACCTTCAACAACCAGTTCTTCATCCAGACACACGGAACAGCCATGGGGACCAGATTCGCACCTCAATTAGCCAACATCTTCATGCACAGGTTCGAACAAGACTTCTTCACAGCACGGGACCTTCAACCGATGCTATACACTAGATACATCGATGGCATTTTCTTCCTTTGGAGTCATGGTGAGCAATCACTGAAACAACTATATGATGACATCAACAAGTTCCATCCCACCATCAGACTCACCATGGATTACTCTCCAGAATTGGTTGCATTCTTGGACACACGCATCTCCATTAAGGACGGTCACCTCAGCATCTCACTGTACCGCAAGCCCACGGATAAACTCATGATGCTCCACTTCTCCAGCTTCCTCCCTAAACACGTTAAAGAAGCCATCCCCTACAGACAAGCCCTCCGAATACACAGGATCTGCTCAGAGAAGGACGATCGCAACAGACACTTCCAGACGCTGAAATATGCCCTCATAAGAACAGGATATGGCGCTCGACTCATCGATTGACAGTTCCGACGCGCCACAGCGAAAATCCGCACCGACCTCCTCAGAAGACAAACAGGGGACACGATGGACAGAGTACCCTTCGTCGTCCAGTACTTCCCCGGAGCGGAGAAACTACGGCATCTCATCCGGAGCCTTCAACATAAAATTGATGAAGATGAACATCTCGCCAAGGCCATCCCCACACCCCCACTTCTTGCCTTCAAACAACCTCAAAACCTCAAACAGACCATTGTCCGCAGCAAACTACCCAGCCTTCAGGAGAACAGTGACCACGACACCACATGACCCTGCCACAGCAACCTCTGCAAGACCTGCCGGATCATCGACACAGATGCCATCATCTCACGTGAGAACACCATCTACCAGGTAAATGATAACTACTCTTGCAACTCGGCCAACGTTGTCTACCTGATAGGCTGCAGGAAAGGATGTCCCGAAGCATGGTACATTGGGGAAACCATGCAGACGCTACGACAATGGATGAATGAACACCGCTCGACAATCACCAGGCAAGACTGTTCTCTTCCTGTGGGGCAGCACTTCAGCGGCCAGGGGCATTCGGCCTCTGATCTTCGGATAAGCGTTCTCCAAGGCGGCCTTCACAACACACGATGACGCAGAGTCGCTGAGCAGAAACTGATACTGTATGAAGTTTAACAACACCAGGTTAAAGTCCAACAGGTTTAAACTGATAGCCAGGTTCCGCACACATGAGGACGGCCAAAACCGAGATGTTGGCTTTATGTCACACTATCAGTAACCCCCACAGCTTGCCTCCTGAACTTGCTGGCTGTCCTGTCTGGAGACAATACATATCTCTTTAACCTGTGCTTAATGCTCCCTCCTCCACTCACATTGCCTGTATCTTTAAGAACTGGTTGGCTGTAGAGATTTGAATTCTAATCAGTATTCTGGAACTCGATTTTGTGTCTCTGTGCCCTGTTTGAGCGCAGATTTCCACTCCATCTGACGAAGGAGCAGCGCTCCGAATGCTAATGGTATTTGCTACCAAATAAACCTATTGGACTTTAACCTAGTGTTGTTAAAACTGTAACGGGGCGAAAGTAACAGGGTAGTTGTTATTGGGGACCTAACTTTACAAATATTGACTGGAAAAGCGATAGTTCGAGTACTTTAGAGGGGTCAGTTCTTGTCCAATTTGTGCAGGAGGGTTTCCTGACACAGTATGTAGATGGGCCAACAAGAGGCAAAGGCACATTGGATTTGGTACTGGGTCATGAACCAGACCAGGTGTTAGATTTGGAGGTCGGTGAGCACTTTGGTGATCGTGACCACAATTCGGTTACGTTTACTTCAGCGATGGAAAGGGATAGGTATATACCGAAGGGCAAGAGTTATCGCTGGGGGAAAGGAAACTATGATGCGATTCGGAGAGATTTAGGATGCATAGGTTGGGGAAGGAAACTGCAGGGGATGGGCACAATTGAAATATGGAGCTTGTTCAAGGAACAGCTACTGGGTTTCCTTGATAAGTATGTACATTTCAGCCAGGGAGGAAGTGGTTGAGCGAGGGAACCGTGGTTTACTAAAGAAGGTGAATCTCTGTTGAAGAGTCAGAAGGAGACTTATATAAAGATGAGACATTAAGGCTCAGTTACGGTGCTTGAGAGTTACAAGTTAGCCAGGAAGGACCTAAAGGGAGAGTTAAGAAGAGCCAGGAGGGGACATGAGAAGTATTTGGCAGGTAGGATCAAGGAAAACCCTAAAGCTTTCTATAGGTATGTCAGGAATGAAAGAATGACGAGGGTAAGATTAGGGCCACTCAAGGAGACAGTGGGAAGTTATGCGTGGAGTCTGAAGAGATAGGAGAGGCGCTAAATGAATATCTTTCATCAGTATTCACGCAGTAAAAAGACAATGTTGTCGAGGAGAATACTGAGATACAGGCTATTGGACGAGACGGGATTGAGGCCAATAAGGAGGAGGTGTTAGCTATTCTGGAAAGGGTGAAAATAGATAAGTCCCCTCGGCCGGATGGGATTTATCCCAGCATTCTCTGGGAGGCTAGAGAAGCGATTGCAGAGCCTTTGGCTGTGAACTTTAGAACATAGAACAGTGCAGCACAGAATAGACCCTTCGGCCCACGATGTTGTGCCGAGCTTTATCTGAAACCAAGATCAAGCTATCCCACTCCCTATCATCCTGGTGTGCTCCATGTGCCTATCCAATAACCGCTAAAATGTTCCTGAAGTGCCTGGCTCCACTATCACTGCAGGCAGTCCATTCCAAACCTCAACCACTCTCTGAGTAAAGAACCTACCTTGGACATCCTTCCTATATCTCCCACCATGAACCCTATAGTTATGCCCCCTTGTAATATTTCCATCCGCCCGAGGAAATAGTCTTTGAACGTTCATTCTATCAATCCCCTTCATCAGTTTATAAACCTCTATTAAGTCTCCCCTCAGCCTCCTCCACTCCAGAGAGAACAGCACTAGCTCCCTCAACCTTTCCTCATAAGACCTACCCTCCAAACCACGCAGCATCCTGGTAAATCTCCTTTGCACTCTTTCCAGCGCTTCCACATCCTTCTTATAGTGAGGTGACCAGAACTGCACACAATATTCCAAATGTGGTCTCATCAAGGTCCTGTACAGTTGCAGCATAACCCCACGGCTCTTAAACTCCAACCCCCTGTTAATAAAAGCTAACACACTATAGGCCTTCTTCACAGCTCTATCCACTTGAGTGGCAACCTTTAGAGTTCTGTGGATATGGACCCCAAAATCTCTCTGTTCCTCCACAGTCTTCAGAACCCTACCTTTGACCCGGTAATCCACATTTAAATTTGTCCTCCCAAAATGAATTCACCTCACATTTATCAGGGTTAAACTCCATGTGCCATTTTTCAGCATCCTATCTATGTCTCTTTATGACGTCATTGTCTACAGGAATAGTGCAAGAAGACTGGAGGATAGCAAATGCTGTCCCCTTGTTCAAGAAGGGGATTAGAGACAATCCTGGTAATTGTAGACCGGTGAACCTTACTTCCGTTGTGGGCAAAGTTTTGGAAAGGATTATAAGAGACGGGATTCATAATAATCGAGAAAGGAATAATTTGACTAGAGATAGTCAACACGGTTTTGTGAAGGGTAGGTCGTACCTCACAAACCTCATTGAGTTTTTTGAGAAGGTGACCAAAGAGGTGGATGAGCGTAAAGCAGTTGATGTGCTGTATATGGATTTCAGTAAAGCATTTGATAAGGTTCTCCACGGTAAGCCATTGCAGAAGATACGGAGGCATGGGATTGAGGGTGATTTAGCAGTTTGGATCAGGAATTGGCTAGCTGTAAGAAGACAGAGGGTGGTGGTTGATGGGAAATGTTCATCCTGGAGTTCAGTTACTAGTGGTGTACCGCAAGGATCTGTTTTGGGGCCACTGCTGTTTGCCATTTTTATAAATGACCTGGATGAGGGCGTAGAAGGATGGGTTAGTAAATTTGCGGATGACACTAAAGTCGGTAGAGTTGTGGACAGTGCGGAAGGTTGTTGAAGGTTACAGAGGGACATAGATAAGCTGCGGTGCTGGGCTGAGAGGTGGCAAATGGAGTTTAATGTGGAAAAGTGTGAGGTGATTCACTTTGGAAGCAGTAACAGTAATACAGAGTACTGGGCTAATGGCAAGATACTTGGTAGTGTGGATGAACAGAGGAATCTGTGTGTCCATGTGCATCGATCCCTGAAAGTTGGCACCCAGGTTGATAGGGTTGTTAAGACAGCATACGGAGTGTTCGCTTTTATTGGTAGACGGATTGAGTTTTGGAGCGAGGAGATCATGTTGCAGCTGTACAACACTCTGGTGAGGCCGCACTTGGAGTATTGCGTAAAGTTCTGGTCACCGCATTAGAGGAAGGATGTGGAAGCATTGGAAAAAGTGCAGCAGAGATTTACTAGGATGTTGCCTGGTATGGTGGGAAGGTCTTATGAGGAAAGGCTGAGGGACTTGAGGTTATTTTCGTTAGAGAGCAGAAGGTTAAGAGGTGACTTAATAGAGGCATACAGTATGATTAGAGGATTAGATAGGGTGGATAGTGAGACCCTTTTTCCTCGGATGGTGAAAACTAGCACGAGGGGACATAGCTTTAAATTGAGGGGTGAAAGATATAGGACATATGTCAGAGGTCGGTGTGGAGTGAAGGATGGAGGGACGTGGTGAAGGATGGAGGGACGGAGTGAGGGAGGGAGAGATAGTGAGATGTGGAGTGAAGGATGGAGGGACGTTGTGAGGAGGAACAGGCGGGGTGAGGGAGGGAGAGATAGTGAGATGTGGGGTGAAGGATGGAGGGATGGGGTGAGGGAGGGACAGACGTGGTGAGGGAAGGAGAGATAGTGAAATGTCCAGTGAAGGATGGAGGAACGGGGTGAGGGAGGGACAGATGGGGTGAGGGAGGGAGAGATAGTGAGATGTGGAGTCAAGGATGGAGGGACGGGGTGAAGGAGGGACAGACGGAGTGAGGGAGGGAGAGATAGTGAGATGTGGAGTGAAGGATGGGGAGACGGGGTGAAGGAGGAAGTTTGGTGATGACTGAGTATGAAGGGTTGTGAGGAATGGAGAAACTTAGCGAGGGAGATACTTGAGGATAGTTTGGAAGACAGACAGAATCAATATGCAATCCCCAGTGAGATCAGGAACACGTTCCCCATTCTCTCTCCACTCCCTGTGTTGTGGCGACTTGCTGCAAGTATTTTAGGGGCTTGTGTGGTGCTCAGGTTTTATTGAAATGTTTTTCTTTTGAAACATGAGCAACAGGGGAACGAAGAATGTGCGAGGGAGTGATTTTGAGAGAGTGAGTGAGAGATTGAGAGAGTGGGTGAGATTGTTGCTCCATTTCACCAGACTGACTCTATTCTCCTGACAGCGGCAAATCTCTTCATTTTCTACCTTCCATGCGTCCGTCATCATAGAAATCATAGAAACCCTACAGTGCAGAAGGAGGCCATTCGGCCCATCGAGTCTGCACCGACCACAATCCCACCCAGGCCCTACCCCCCACATATTTACCCGCTAATCCCTCTAACCTACGCATCTCAGGGGCAATTTTAACCTGGCCAATCAACCTAACCCGCACATCTTTGGACTGTGGGAGGAAACCGGAGCACCCGGAGGAAACCCACGCAGACACGAGGAGAATGTGCAAACTCCACACAGACAGTGACCCGAGCCGGGAATCGAACCCGGGACCCTGGAGCTGTGAAGCAGCAGTGCTCACCACTGTGCTACCGTGCCGCCCATCAGGAAACACTCAGTCAGTTTGGATCTTTTATGTTGCAGTGTTCATAATAGTTAATCAGATAACTGTCATCAAACAGGCACAATGTTGTTTCTGGGTCTCACAGTGTGGAGTGGACAGAGAATGGGGATTTGAACATGTCCGTGTGTTAGCTCCTAAAACTAGGAATTGACACTTGGTCTGTTGTTGAAGGGGGAATGTCCTCAAAATAAGGGGAAGCAGATTTAGGACTGAGTTGAGGAGGAACTTCTTCTCACAAAGGGTTGTGAAACTGTGCAATTCCCTGCCCAGTTGAGGCTCCCTCATTGACTGTTTTTAAGGCAAGAATAGATAGATTTTTGAACAGTGAAGGAATTAAGGGTTATGGTGAGTGGGCGGGTCAGTGGAGCTGAGTCCACAAAAAGATCAGCCATGATCTTATTGAATGGCGGAGCAGGCTCGAGGAGCCAGATGGTCGACTCCTGCTCCTAGTTCTAATGTTCTTATGTTTTGATGTTTACTCCGGGCATCAATTTTATTCATAACACTGGGCATCTTATTACAGAGAGCGGCTGTTCACTGAGGTCATCCTCGTGCTTGAAATTAGTGAGGACGTTAATAATCATGGGAGAGGTAAGCGCGCGCGCGTGTGTGTGTGTGTGTGTGTGTGTGTGTGTGTGTGAGTGTGTGTGTGTGCGTGTGTGTGTATGCGTGTGTGAGTGTGTGTGTGAGCGTGTGTGCGTGTGTGATTGTGTGTGTGTGTGTGAGAGAGAGAGAGAGATTGTCAATGAGATTGTGTGTGTGAGCGTGTGTGAGTGAGCCTATGCGTGAGGGTATGTGTCAGAGAGTTGGTGGTTGTGAATTCCACACATTCATCACCCTCTGGGTGATGAAATTTCTCCTCACCTCAGTTCTAAAAGGTTTACCCCTTATCCTCAAACTCTGACCCCGAGTTCTGGACGCCCCCACCATCGGGAACATTCTTTAGGAATCAACGCTGTCTAATCCTGTTAGAAATTTATCATTGATTTAAGATCCACTCTCTCACCCTTTTAAATTCCAATTGAGTGTGACATGTGTGAGTGTGTGTCAGAGTTTGTTACTGTGAGACTGCATGCATGTGTGTATGAATGTGTATCTGTCTGTGAGTGTGAGATCTTAAGATTTCCGGACTCAGTGTGTAATCGTGTGAGATAGTGTGAGAAAATGTGTTTGTGAGAGGGTGTGTGTATCAGAGAGATTTTAGTCTCTGTGTGAGAGAGCGGGAGCTCTGCATGTGAGAGAACAAAGATCAAAGAACAATACAGCACAGGAACAGGCCCTTCGGCCCTCCAAGCCCGCGCCGCTCCCTGGTCCAAACTAGACCATTCTTTTGTATCCCTCCATTCCCACTCCGTTCATATGGCTGTCTAGATAAGTCTTAAGGTAAGAGAGTGGCAATGTGGCGCGGTATGGTACAAACTAATATTGGCATGATGGGAAAAGTGGCTTCTTGCTCGAGGTGATACGAAAAAAACCACAGAACAAAGCAGTTGCTCAACCATTTGACCCTTGCCCAAACTCGTAAAGTCAAACGAAGGCTGACTCTGCTTATCTTAGGGATGGGAACGAATAAAACAATATAAGGCCAACTGGCCTGACCTCAGGGTGTTTTGATAAGTGCCCGAGAACGAGATACATTAACAAGGCCAACTGGCCTGACCTCAGGGTGTTTTGAGAAGTGCCCAAGAACTACGTACATTAACAAGGCCAACTGGCCTGACCTCAGGGTGTTTTGAGAAGTGCCCAAGAACTACATACATAAACAAGGCCAACTGGCCTGACATCAGGGTTTTGACAAGTGCCCTAGAACTACGTACATAAACAGGCCAACTGGCCTGATCTCAGGGTGTATTGAGAAATACTTTCGAACTACGTACAGAAACAAGATAAGGACGGAGGTGAGGGAGTCTCAGAACTATTTTGTTCCTTCAATTGCCAAGATAATGTTATTATTGATAAGACCGAGGGACCTCGGAAGTCACGATGAGATGCCACTTGTATTGACGTTGTTACGAATTGTTTTATTGCTCATTTTCCCGCGTAAGTCTTTGTCACAAAACTTGATACTGATTTTGTTTCAATTGTGGACTGTTTCTGGGGCTCGGCGCGGACTTGGTGGAGGAATTAGCAGCCGTACCAACTGCTCTCTGACCTCAAGTCTTCTCCATCTTCTGCATGCGGAGCTTCGTTATTAAATGCTTGTTATTTTGACGAGAACGAATTTGTGGAGTCTGTCGTTTACAAGTAATAAGCAGGAAAAAAGTTACACTTCAACAGTGGGAGAGACGGAATGGACAAATTGACCAAGTGTCCAATGGAGACAGACACACAGAGAGACGCAGGGAAAGATTCGCCAATTTGAAAATGATTGTGGATTTACAATGGGCCACAGGAAGTTTGAGAATTCATGGCCAATTACATCATGGAGAGACATTCTGGAAAATTGGCACTGCGAACACAGAAGCTCACACACACATAAACTTGGACAGACAGACACACACACACACACACACAGAGAGAGACACACACAGACACAAAGAACAAAGAACAAAGAACAAAGAACAATATAGCACAGGAAACCGGCCCTTCGGCCCTCCAAGCCTGTGCCGCTCCTTGGTCCAACTAGACCAATCGTTTGTATCCCTCCATTCCCAGGCGGCTCATGTGACTATCCATGTAAGTATTAAACGATGTCAGCGTGTCTGCCTCCACCACCCTACTTGGCAGCGCATTCTAGGCCCCCACCACCCTCTGTGTAAAAAACATCCCTCTAATATCTGAGTTATACTTCGCCCCTCTCATCTTGAGCCTTGACCCCGCGTGATCGTCACTTCTGATCTGGGAAAAATCTTCCCACCGTTCACCCTATCTATCCCTTCATAATCTTGTACACCTCTATTAGATCTCCCCGCATTCTCCATCTTTCCAGGGAGAACAAGCCCAGTTTACCCAATCTCTCCTCATAGCTAAGACCCTCCATACCAGGCAACATCCTGGTAAACCTTCTCTGCACTCTCTCTCTAACGCCGCCACGTCCTTCTGGTAGTGCGGCGACCAGAACTGGATGCAATACTCCAAATATGGCCTTACCACCGTTCAATACAGCTGCATCATCAGACTCCAGCTTTTGTACTCTATACACAGTCCTATAAAGGCCAGCATACCATATGCCTTCTTCACGACCTTCTCCACCTGTGTTGCCACCTTCAAGGATTTGTGGAATTGCACACCTAGGTCCCTCTGTGTTTCTATACTCTTGATGGCTCTGCCATTTATTGTATAACTCCTCCTTACATTATTTCTTCCAAAATGCATCACTTCGCATTGATCTGGATTAAATTCCATCTGCCACCGCTCCGCCCAATTTTCCAGCCTATCTGTATCCTGCTGTATTGCCCGACAATGCTCTTCGCTATCCGCAAGTCCAGCCATCTTTGTGTCATCCACAAACTTGCTGATAACACCAGTTACACCTTCTTCCAAATCATTTATACATATCACAAATAGCAGAGCCCTGCGGAACACCACTGGTCACAGACCTCCAGCCGGAAAAAGACCGTTCGACCACTACCCTCTGTCTCCTATGGCCAAGCCAGTTCTCCACCCATCTAGCCACTTCTCCTTGTATCCCATGAGCTTTAACCTTCTCAACCAACCTGCCATGTGGGACTTTGTCAAATGCCTTACTGATATCCATATAGACGACATCCACGGCCCTTCCTTCGTCAACCGTTTTTGTCACTTCCTCAAAAAACTCCACCAAATTTGTAAGGCACGATCTCCCTCTGACAAAACCATGCTGTCTGTCACTAATGAGATTGTTCCGTTCTAAATGCACATACATCCTCTCCAACAACTTCCCTACCACGGACGTCAAGCTCACCGGCCTATAATTTCCTGGGTTATCCCTGCTACCCTTCTTAAACAATGGGACCACATTCGCTTTCCTCCAATCCTCAGGGACTTCACCTGTGTCCAAAGGAGCGACAAAGATTTCCGTCAGAGGCCCAGCAATTTCACCTCTCGTCTCCCTGAGCAGTCGAGGATAGATGCCATCAGGCCCTGGGGCTTTTTCAGTTTTAATGTTCCCTCCAAAACCTAACACTTCCTCTCTTGTAATGGAGATTTTCTCTAACGGGTCAACACCTCCCTCCGAGACACTCCCGGTTAACACGCCCCTCTCCTTCGTGAATACCGATGCAACGTATTCATTTAGGATCTCCCCTATTCCCTTGGGTTCTCAGCATAATTCCCCTCCTTTGTCCCTGAGAGATCCGATTTTCTCCCGGTCCCGGTGTCCCAGTGTCCCCCCTCTCACACTCTCCACAAGGTACTGACTGTCTGTCCAAGGGTCCCAGTGTCCCTCTCACACTCTCCTCAAGGTGAATGGCCTCCTTCTGCACTGTTGGGACTCTATGAAGGCACGGAGTGCGCTGAGTGAAACAATATTTTACCATTCCAAATAGATTATATTTTGGCGTTTGTCCTGTCTCAATACAACTGTTAATGGTCTGTGATTTTGATATTTTCTCACTGAACAAGATGTGAATACAGTGTTGTCTCTCTGTGATTTCCCAGATTTAAAAACTAAAGCTTTTTATTGGAGACACCCTTTGGATGTCAAGGAGATTACAGGGCAGGAGCAGGTAAGGAAGGGAAGGTTCTGTTTGATTCTGTGATCTCCCACGCGCAAACACAAAGAACAAAGAAAGAACAATGAACAATACTACAGCACAGGAACAGACCCTTCAGCCCACCAAGCAGCGCCGATCATGATGCCTGTCTAAACTAAAGCCGTATGTAATTACAGAGCCCGTATCCTTCCATTCCCATCCTATTCATCTGTTCATTTAGATGCCCCTAAAATGCCACTATCGTACCTGCTCCCATCACCTGCCCGGGCAGTGCGTTCCAGACATTCACCACCCTCTGTGTTAAAAACTTGTCTCGCACACCTCCTCTAAACTTTTCCCAGGCACCTTAAACCTATGTCCTCTAGTACTTGCCTTCTCTACCCTCAGAAAGGGCATCTGACTCTCCACTCTATCCATGCCACTCATAATCTTGCAAACGTCTATCAGGTCGCCCCTCAACCTCCGTTGTTCCAGTGAAAACAAACCGAGTTCATCCAATCTCTCCTTATAGCTAATACCATCCAGAGCAGCCAACATTCAGGTAAACCTCTTCTGTTCCCTCTCCACAGCATCCACATCCTTCTGTGGTGTGGCAACCAGAATTATACATCAATATTTTAAATGAGTCCTAACTAAGTTTCTCTGCAGCTGCAGCATGACCTGCCAATTGTTATACTCAATGCCCCGACCGATGAAGGCAAGCATGCCGTGTGCCTTCTTGACTACCTTATCCACCTGTGTTGCCACTTTCATTGATCGGTGGATATAGACGCCCAGGTCTCTCTGCTGTCAATACTCCTAAATGTTTATTTCGTTAACTGTATAATTTCTGCATGTATTGAATCTTCCAAATTGCATCACCTCACATTTATGTGGATTAAACTCCATCTGCCATTTTTCCGCCAAAGTTTCCAACCAGTCTATATCCTGCTCTATCCTCTGACAATCCTCTTCACTCCTGCAACTCCACCAATTTCTGCGTCGTGTGCGAACTTACCAATCAGACCAGCTGCATTTTCCTCCAAATCATTTGCAATATACAACGAAGAACAAAGGTCCCAGAACTGTGTAACACCGCTGGTCACAGCCTTCCAATCAGCAAAGCCGCCACCTACTCTTACACCCTGCCTTCTATGGCCAAATCCAATTCTGTATCCATCTTGCCAGCTCTCCTCCGATTCCGTGTGACTTCATCATTATTTTGCCATTCCAGCATGAGGTATCTTGTCAAAGCCTTTACTGAAGTCCATGTCCACAACATCCACTGCCTTTGCCTTATCTATCATCTTCAGCACTTGCTCGAAAAACTACATCAAGTTCTTTTGGCTCAACCTTTCCTTCAGAAAACCATCTTGCCGTCGCTAATACATCCACTTATTTCCAATTGGCAGCAAAACTGTCTCGAAGAATCCTCTCCAATATTTTCTCTACCACTGACATAATGGTCATCTGACTGTAATTACCTGGATTATCCTTGCTACCCTTCTTAAACAGAGGAACAACATTGGCTATTGTCCAATTTTCTGGGACTTCCCCTGCAGCCAGTGAGGATACAATGATTTATCTCAAGGCCCCAGCCTCCTTCCTTGCCTCTCTCAGTATTCTGGGGTGTATCCTATCAGGCCCTGGGGACTTGTCGACCTTAATGTTTTCAAGACCTGCAATATTTCCTCCTTTTTGATCTCAACATGACTCAAACTACCTACACACCCTTTCCCAGACTCATCATCCAAAAAGCTCTTTTCTTTGGTGGATACTGACGCAAAGTATTCATTTAATAACTCGCCCATTTCTTCCGGCTCCACGTACGGATATATATATATATATATATATATATATATATATATATATATATATATTATATGAAACGTGGGTTTTTCCTGAATCCTGCAGGCCAATGATTTTTCATGATCCGTTTAATCCCTCCTGACTCCTTGCTTTAGTTTCTTTCTGCTTTCCTTGTATTCCACACTTGCTCCGTGTGTTTCCAGCCTCCTCACCTTTACAAATGCTTCCTTTTCCCCATTGACGAGGCTCAAAATGTCTCCCATTACGCAAAGTTCCCGAAAAGTGCCATATTTATCCTTCATCCTCACAGGAATGTGCCGGATCTCAATTCCTATCAACTTACACTTCAATGCCTCCCACATGCCAGATGTTGATTTTCCCTCAAACATCTGCCCCCAATCTCCATCCTTCAGTTCCTGCCAAACACTGTTGTAACTAGACTTCTTCCAATTTAGCATCTTCACTTGAGGACGACACTTATCTATATCCATCAGTACCTTGAAGCTTACTGTTGTGGTCACTGTTCCCGATCTGCTCCCCTGCTGAAACCTCGACCAGCTGGCTAAACTCATTCCCCAACAGCAGGTCCAGTATGGCCCCTTCTCTAGTTGGACTATCTACATACTGTTTGATGAAACCCTCCTAGATGGTCCTTACAAACTCTGCCCCAATACCCGAGGACGAACTGTGTCCCAGGTAATATAGGTGAAGTTAAAATCACCCATCACAACAACCCCGTTACTTTTACACCTTGCCAAAATCTGCCTACATATCTGTTCCTCTATCTCCCGCAGGCCCTTGGGAGGCGTGTAGGAAACTCCGCACATTGTAAATGCACCCTTCCCATTCCTGAGCTCTTCCCACATTGTTTCGCTGTCTGAGCCCTCCGAGTTGTCCTCCTGCACTACAGCTGCGATATTCCCCTTAACCAGTGGTGCAACTACACCACCCCTTTTACACGCCCCTCTATGCAGCTTTAAGCATCTGTATCCTGGAATGTTAGGCTGTCAATCCTGTCCTTCCCTTAACCAAGTCTCTGTAATGGCAACAACATCATAGTTCCAAATCATAATTCAAGCTCTAAGTTCATCTGTCTTACCTGCCACACTTTTCGCATTGAAGCAAATGCACTTCAGTCCACCAGGCGCTCTTTGATCTGAAACCATTCCCTGACAGGGACAGCATGGGGATCGGTATAGAAAAAGCTCCCTCTACATTGTCCCCCATTAAAAACTCCCAGGACAGCTACAGCATTGGGTTAAATACAGAGTAATTATTCCTCTACACTGTCCTCCATCAAGTACTCCCAGGACAGGTACAGTGCGCGTTAAGAGTGTCACTCTTGAGAGTGATCTTTGGGGATTGTGTCACTATGTGGAGTGATACTCTGGGTTTGTGTCACCGTTTACAGTGATCCTTGGGGATTGCGTCAATATTTATTGTGTTCATAGGCGTGTGAGTCTCTATTTAGAATGATCCTTGGGGATTGTGTCTCTATTTTGAGTGCTCGTTGGGGATTGTGACAGTATTGAGAGTAATCCTTGGGGCTTGTGTCAATATTTAGAGTGATCCTTGGGGATTGTGTGTCTATTGAGAGTGATCCTTGCGGATTGTTTCACTTTCTATGCTGATCCTTGGGGATTGTGTCACTAGAATGAACCTTGGGAATTGTGTCACTATTTAGATTGATTCTTGGGGATTGTGTCACTGGATTGATCCTTGGGAATTGTATTACTATATAGAGGGATCCTTGGGGATTGTTTCGCTTTTTATGCTGACACTTGGGGACTGTGTCACTATTTAGAGTGTTCCTTGGGGATTGTGTCACCATTTAGAGAGATCCTTGGGGATTGTGTCATTATGTAGAGTGATCCTTGGGGATTGTGTCACTATTGGGAGTGATCCTTGGGGATTGTGTCACTATTTAGAGTTTTCTTGGGGATTGTGTCACTATTTAGAGTGATCCTGCTGGATTGTGGCACTATTTAGAATGATTCTTGGGGATTGTGTTACCATTTGGAGTATTCCTTGGGGATTGTGTCATTATTATGAATTATCCTTGGGGATTGTATCACGATTTGGAGTGACCCTTGAGGATTGTCTCACTATTAGCAATGATCCTTGGGGATAGTGTCTCTATTTAGAGTGATCCTTGGGGATTGTGTCACTATTTAGAGTGATCCTTAGGGATGGCGTCACTATTGAGAGTGATCCTTGGGGATTGCATCACTGTTTTAAGTTCTACTTGGGGATTGTGACATTATTGAGAGTGTTCCGTGGGGATTGTGTCACTTTTTAGAGTGAATCTTGGGAATTATGTCGCTATTTAGAGTGATCCCTGGGGATTGTGTCTCTATTTGGAGTGATCCTTGGGGATTGTGTCACTATTGGGAGTGATCCTTGGGGATTGTGGCACTATTTAGAGTGTTCCTTGGGGATTGTGTCACTATTTAGAGTGTTCCTTGGGGATTGTGTCACTGTTTAGAGTGATCCTCCTGGATTGTGGCACTATTTAGAATGATTCTTGGGGATTGTGTCACTATTTGGAGTATTCCTTGGGGATTGTGTCACTATTATGAATTATCCTTGGGGATTGTGTCACTATTTGGAATGATCCTTGGGGATTGTGTCACTATTTGGAATGATCCTTGGGGATTGTGTCACTATTTAGAGAGATCCTTGGGGATTGTGTCAGTATTTAGAGTGATCCTTGGGGATTGTGTCACTATTTGTGGTGATCCTCGGGTGTTGTGTCACTATTTAGAGTGATCCTTGGGGATTGTGTCTCTATTTATAGTGATCCTTGGGGATTGTGTCCCTATTTAGAGTAATCCTTGGGGATTATGTCTCTCTTTAAAGTGGCTCTGGAGTGACGTGTAGGCCAGGCCGGGTAAGGACAGCATATTTCCTTCCCGAAAGGACATTAGTGAACCAGATGGGTTTTTCCAACAATTGGCAATGGTTTCATGGTCATCAGTAGATTCTTAATTCCAGATGCTGTTTTTTGAATATAAATTCCTCCAACTGACATGATGGGAGTCGAACCGGGTCCCCAGAACAATTGCTGATATCCTGGATTAATACAATCATAGAGTCATCACATCCTACATTGTAGAAGGAGGCCATTCGGCCCATGGTGTCTGCACCGACCACAATCCCACTCATGCACTATCCCCATCACCCCATGCATTTACCCCAGCTAGTCCCCCTGACACTGAGGAGAAATTTAGCATGGCCAATCCACCTGTCCCACACGTCTTTGGAGTGTGGGAGGAAACCGGAGCACCCGGAGGAAACCCACGCAGATACGGGGAGAACGTGCAGACCGACTGGAGCTGCCGCCGTCGTCAGGTCCGAGGCTGGAAACGCAATCGCGCAGTTTTTCGAACCCGCTGAATAAAGTGGAGTCTGCGGCTGCACCTACAACAATGTCCCCACGCGGTCGTCGGGGTACATCTCCAGACTTTTGGAGACCGTTTCCAGAGCGTCAGCTAACTCTATGGTTTTAGTGAGGTCGAGGTTACCTTGCTCCAGCAGCCGAAGGCGGATGTACGACGAGCCGATTCCCGCCACGAACGCATCTCGAACTAAGTCGCTCATGTACTGGGCTGCCGACACTGACTTGCAGTTGCAGGCTCTGGCAAGCTGCTGAAGTTCACACGCGGACCGTTCCGTCGTTTCGTCGGGCTGCCGCCGTCGAGTGGCTAGAAGGTGTCGAGCATGGATCTCATTTGGCGGTTTATTCTATCGCTTTTTGAGAAGCTCGAGGGCCCCTTTGTAATCTTGGGCGTCACGGATCGCGAAGTAGACATTGTCGCTTGCCCTCGCGTGGAGGACCCGGAGTCTGTCGGCGTCGTTGCGGACTGCTGTGGAGGCGTCGAGGTAATCCTGGAAACACTTCAACCAGTGGCCGAAGGTGTTCGATGCTCCCGCCGCCCGTGGGTCCAACGTAAGCCGTTCGGGTTTCAGCATTTGCTCCATTGTTTCCGTTAAAAAAAAAATTAAATGTTGGCAATAAAATTGATGCGCGATAAATCACACGGGAGACAGGATGTACGCGAGAAATAAGGGCTTTTATTGCCAACAATAACGGAGCTACTATATACAATACACAATCCCAGACTAAAGGGTCACCAGACAGAGCAGTGTCCTTTACACCTCACCCAGGAGGCGGAGCCTACTGGGGTGTACCATAGGATTATGTTAACAGGTAGAACAGCCCAACCCGAATCCCAAAAGTAACATATCTACAGACTCATAGTGCTGGCCAAACCATGGCTCAGCACTCCTGGTGGGAACCAACAATGGTTCAGCACAGACACAATCCCGAAGGATCACTCTAAATAGTGTCACAATCCACAAGGATCACTCTAAATACTGTTACAATCCCCGAGGATCACTCTAAATCGTTACACAATCCCCAAGGATCGCTCTAAATAGTGACAAAATCCGCAAGACCACTGTGAATAGTGACACAATCCCCAAGGATCACTCGAAATACTGACACAATCCCCAAGGATCAATCTAAATAGTGACACAATCCCCAAGAATCACTCGAAACTGTGACACAATTCCCAAGGATCACTCTAAATACTGACACAATCCCCAGCGATCTCTCTAAATACTGACACAATCCCCAAGGATCACTCGAAATAGTGACACAATCCCTAAGGATCACTCTCAATTTTGACAGAATCTCCAAGGATCACTCCAAATAGTGACACAATCCCCAAGGATCACTCTAAATGGTGACACAATCCCCAAGGATCACTCTAAATAGTGACACATTCCCCAAGGATCACTCGAAATAATGACACAGTCCCTAAGGTTCACTCTAAATACTGATACAATCCCCAAGGATCACTCTCAATAGTGACACAATCCCCAAGGATCACTCTCAATCGTGACACAATCACCAAGGATCACTCTAAATAGTGACACAATCCCCAGGGATCACTCTAAATAGTGACACAGTCCCTAAGGTTCACTCTCAATAGTGACACAATCCACAAGGAGCACTCTAAATAGTGACCCAATGCACAAGGATCATTTGAAATAGTGACACAATTCCCAAGGATCACTCTAAAGAGTTACACAATCCCCAAGGATCACTCTAAATAGTGACACAATCCCCAAGGATCACTCTATATAGTAACACAATCCCCAAGGATCACTCTAAATAGTGACAAAATTCCCAAGTTCACTGTGAATAGTGACACAATCCGCAAGGATCATCCTAAATCGTGACACAATCCCCAAGGATTACTCTTAATGTGACACAATCCCCAAAGATCACTCTAAATAGTGACACAATCCCCAAGGATCACTCTAAATAGTGACACAATCCCCAAGGATCACATCTATATAGTGACACAATCCCCAACGATCACTCTAAATAGTGACAACATTCCCAAGGTCACTGTGAATAGTGACACAATCCGCAAGGATCATCCTAAATAGTGACACAATCCCCAAGGATTACTCTTAATAGTGACACAATCCCCAAAGATCACTCTAAATAGTGACACAATCCCCAAGGATCACTCTAAATAGTGACACAATCCTCAAGGATCACTCTAACTAGTGTCACAATCGAGGAGGATCACTCTAAATATTGAAACAATCCCCAAGGATCACTCTAAAGATTTACACAATCCCCAAGGATCACTCTAAATAGTGACACAATCCCCAAGGATCACTCTAAATAGTGACAAAACCCCCAAGGATCACTGTAAATAGTGACACAATCCCCAAGGATCACTCTAAATAGTGACACAATCCCCAAGGATCGCTCTCAATAGTGACACAATTCCCAAGGATCACTCCAAAAAGTTACACAAACCCCAAGGATCTCTCTAAATCGTGAAACAATCCCCAAGGATCACTCTAAATCGTGACACAATCCTCAAGACCCACTCGAAATACTGACTCAATCCCCAAGGATTGTGTCACTATTTAGAGTGATCCTTGGGGATTGTGTCACTATTTAGAGTGATACTTGGGGATTGTGTTAGTATTTAGAGTGATCCTTGGGGATTGCGTTAGTATTTAGAGTGATCCTTGGGGATTGTGTCACTATTTGGAGTGATCCTTGGGGATTGTGTCAGTATTTAGAGTGATCCTTGGGGATTGTGTCACTATTTAGAGTGATCCCTTCGGATTGCGTCACTATTTAGAGTGATCCTTGGACAATGTGTCACTATTTAGAGAGGTCCTTTGGGATTGTGTCACTATTTAGCGTGAACCTTGGAGAATGTGTCACTATTTAGTGTGATCCTTGTGGATTGTGTCACTATTTAGAGTGATCCTTGGGGATTGTGTCACTATTTAGAGTGATCCCTGCGGATTGTGTCACTATTTAGAGTGAACCTTGTAGAATGTGTCACTATTTAGAGTGATCCTTTGGGATTGTGTCACTATTTAGATTGAACCTTGGAGAATGTGACACTATTTAGAGTGATCCTTGGGGATTGTGTCACTATTTAGAATGATCCTTGTGTTTGATATCACTATTTAGTTTGATCCTTGGGGATTGTGTCACTATTTAGCGTGAACCTTGGAGAATGTGTCACTATTTAGAGTGATCCTTGGGTATTGTGTCACTATTTAGAGTGATCCTTGGGGATTGTGTCACTATTTAGAGTGATCCCTGCGGATTGTGTCACTATTTAGAGTGAATCTTGGAGAATGTGTCACTATTTAGAGTGATCCTTGGGGATTGTGTCACTATTTAGAATGATCCTTGGGGTTGATGTCACTATTTAGAGTGATCCTTGGGGATTGTGTCACTATTTAGAATGATCCTTGGGGACTGTGTCACTACTTAGAGTGATCCTTCGGGATTGTGTCACTATTTAGAGTGAACCTATGTGATTGTGTCACTATTTCGAATAATCCTTGGGGTTGTTGTCACTATTTAGAGTGATCCTTCGGGATTATGTCACGATGTAGATTGTTCCTTGGGGACTGTGTCACTATTTAGAGCGATCCTTGGGGATTCTGCCACTATTTAGAGTTATCCTTGGGGACTGTGTCTCTATTTAGAGTGATCCTTGGGGATTGTGACAGTATTTAGAGTGATCCTTGTGGATTGTGTCACTATTTAGAATGACCCTTGGGGATTGTGTCACTATTTAGAGTGATCATTGGGGATTGTGTCACTGTTGAGAGTGATCCTTGGGGATAGTGTCAGTATTTAGAGTTATCCTTGGGGATTGTGTCACTCTTGAGAGTGATCTTTGGGGATTGTGTCACTATGTGGAGTGATACTCTGGGTTTGTGTCACCGTTTACAGTGATCCTTGGGGATTGCGTCAATATTTATTGTGTTCATAGGCGTGTGAGTCTCTATTTAGAATCATCCTTGGGGATTGTGTCTCTATTTTGAGTGCTCGTTGGGGATTGTGACAGTATTGAGAGTAATCCTTGGGGCTTGTGTCAATATTTAGAGTGATCCTTGGGGATTGTGTGTCTATTGAGAGTGATCCTTGCGGATTGTTTCACTTTCTATGCTGATCCTTGGGGATTGTGTCACTAGAATGATCCTTGGGAATTGTGTCACTATTTAGATTGATTCTTGGGGATTGTGTCACTGGATTGATCCTTGGGAATTGTATCACTATATAGAGGGATCCTTGGGGATTGTTTCACTTTTTATGCTGACACTTGGGGACTGTGTCACTATATAGAGTGTTCCTTGGGGATTGTGTCACCATTTAGAGAGATCCTTGGGGATTGTGTCATTATGTAGAGAGATCCTTGGGGATTGTGTCAGTATTTAGAGTGATCCTTGGGGATTGTGTCACTATTTAGAGTGATCCCTTCGGATTGCGTCACTATTTAGAGTGATCCTTGGACAATGTGTCACTATTTAGAGAGGTCCTTTGGGATTGTGTCACTATTTAGCGTGAACCTTGGAGAATGTGTCACTATTTAGTGTGATCCTTGTGGATTGTGTCACTATTTAGAGTGATCCTTGGGGATTGTGTCACTATTTAGAGTGATCCCTGCGGATTGTGTCACTATTTAGAGTGAACCTTGTAGAATGTGTCACTATTTAGAGTGATCCTTTGGGATTGTGTCACTATTTAGATTGAACCTTGGAGAATGTGACACTATTTAGAGTGATCCTTGGGGATTGTGTCACTATTTAGAATGATCCTTGTGTTTGATATCACTATTTAGAGTGATCCTTGGGGATTGTGTCACTATTTAGCGTGAACCTTGGAGAATGTGTCACTATTTAGAGTGATCCTTGGGTATTGTGTCACTATTTAGAGTGATCCTTGGGGATTGTGTCACTATTTAGAGTGATCCCTGCGGATTGTGTCACTATTTAGAGTGAATCTTGGAGAATGTGTCACTATTTAGAGTGAACCTTGGGGATTGTGTCACTATTTAGAGTGATCCTTTGGGATTGTGTCACTATTTAGAGTGAACCTTGGAGAATGTGTCACTATTTAGAGTGATCCTTGGGGATTGTGTCACTATTTAGAATGATCCTTGGGGTTGATGTCACTATTTAGAGTGATCCTTGGGGATTGTGTCACTATTTAGAATGATCCTTGGGGACTGTGTCACTACTTAGAGTGATCCTTCGGGATTGTGTCACTATTTAGAGTGAACCTATGTGATTGTGTCACTATTTAGAATAATCCTTGGGGTTGTTGTCACTATTTAGAGTGATCCTTCGGGATTATGTCACGATGTAGATTGTTCCTTGGGGACTGTGTCACTATTTAGAGCGATCCTTGGGGATTCTGCCACTATTTAGAGTTATCCTTGGGGACTGTGTCTCTATTTAGAGTGATCCTTGGGGATTGTGACAGTATTTAGAGTGATCCTTGTGGATTGTGTCACTATTTAGAATGACCCTTGGGGATTGTGTCACTATTTAGAGTGATCATTGGGGATTGTGTCACTGTTGAGAGTGATCCTTGCGGATAGTGTCAGTATTTAGAGTTATCCTTGGGGATTGTGTCACTCTTGAGAGTGATCTTTGGGGATTGTGTCACTATGTGGAGTGATACTCTGGGTTTGTGTCACCGTTTACAGTGATCCTTGGGGATTGCGTCAATATTTATTGTGTTCATAGGCGTGTGAGTCTCTATTTAGAATCATCCTTGGGGATTGTGTCTCTATTTTGAGTGCTCGTTGGGGATTGTGACAGTATTGAGAGTAATCCTTGGGGCTTGTGTCAATATTTAGAGTGATCCTTGGGGATTGTGTGTCTATTGAGAGTGATCCTTGCGGATTGTTTCACTTTCTATGCTGATCCTTGGGGATTGTGTCACTAGAATGATCCTTGGGAATTGTGTCACTATTTAGATTGATTCTTGGGGATTGTGTCACTGGATTGATCCTTGGGAATTGTATCACTATATAGAGGGATCCTTGGGGATTGTTTCACTTTTTATGCTGACACTTGGGGACTGTGTCACTATATAGAGTGTTCCTTGGGGATTGTGTCACCATTTAGAGAGATCCTTGGGGATTGTGTCATTATGTAGAGAGATCCTTGGGGATTGTGTCAGTATTTAGAGTGATCCTTGGGGATTGTGTCGCTATTGGGAGTGATCCTTGGGGATTGTGTCACTATTTAGAGTTTTCTTGGGGATTGTGTCACTATTTAGAGTGATCCTGCTGGATTGTGGCACTATTTAGAATGATTCTTGGGGATTGTGTCACTATTTGGAGTATTCCTTGGGGATTGTGTCACTATTATGAATTATCCTTGGGGATTGTGTCACTATTTGGAATGATCCTTGGGGATTGTGTCACTATTTGAATGATCCTTGTGGATTGTGTCACTATTTAGAGAGATCCTTGGGGATTGTGTCAGTATTTAGAGTGATCCTTGGGGATTGTGTCACTATTTGCGGTGATCCTCGGGTATTGTGTCACTATTTAGAGTGATCCTTGGGGATTGTGTCTCTATTTATAGTGATCCTTGGGGATTGTGTCCCTATTTAGAGTAATCCTTGGGGATTATGTCTCTCTTTAGAGTGGCTCTGGAGTGACGTGTAGGCCAGGCGGGTAAGGACAGCATATTTCCTTCGCGAAAGGACATTAGTGAACCAGATGGGTTTTTCCAACAATTGGCAATGGTTTCATGGTCATCAGTAGATTCTTAATTCCAGATGCTGTTTTTTGAATATAAATTCCTCCAACTGACATGATGGGAGTCGAACCGGGTCCCCAGAACAATTGCTGATATCCTGGATTAATACAATCATAGAGTCATCACATACTACATTGTAGAAGGAGGCCATTCGGCCCATGGTGTCTGCACCGGCCACAATCCCACTCATGCACTATCCCCATCACCCCATGCATTTACCCCAGCTAGTCCCCCTGACACTGAGGAGAAATTTAGCATGGCCAATCCACCTGTCCCACACGTCTTTGGAGTGTGGGAGGAAACCGGAGCACCCGGAGGAAACCCACGCAGATACGGGGAGAACGTGCAGACTCCGCACAGACAGTGAGCCAAGCTGGGAATTGATCCCGGCTCCCTGGCGCTGTGAGGCAGTATTGCAAAGTACTGTGTCACCGTGCCGCCCATTAATAGTTCATAGTCTTGCGATCGTACCACTGGGCAATCAGAAACAACTGATAAGTGCCTGAAGGGGTATTTTTGAATTGTGAATTAGACTAGGAGCAGAAAAAACAAGTGTTTACCTCAGTGGCTCGGCGGAAACAATGGCCTATAGAAGAGGCGACTTCAAGTGGAGGGATAAGGGACAAATTTGCATCGCTGTGCTAAGCAGCTGGTCCACTGGGTGCGTAATATCAAAGGGAAAAAAGTACATAGACACAGCAAGATAACTGGAGAAGAGTGGGGGAAGCAACTACAACCATAGCCACGCACCGTTGTAGAAAGATCGTTGAGGGCAGCATAATGGCACAGCAGTTAGTATTGCTGCCTCACAGCTCCAGGCACCCGGGTTTTGATTCCTGGCGTGGGTCACTGTCTGTGTGGAGTCAGCACGTTCTCCCGGTATCTGAGTGGGTTTCCTCCGGATGCTCCGCTTTCCTCCCACATTCAGAAGGACGTGCTGGTTAGCTGCATTGGCCATGCTGAATTAACCCTCGCTTGAATCATAGAATCCCGACAGTGCAGAAGGAGGACAGTCAGCCCACCGAGCCTCCACTGACAACAATCCCAGCCAGGCCCGATTCCCATAACCCAACATATTTACATTGTTAATTCCGTGACTCAAGGGGCAATTTAGCACAGCCAATCCCCCCGAACCTGAACATCTTTGGACTGTGGAAGGAAACCGGAGCACCCGGAGGAAACCCACGCAGACACGGGGGAGAACGTGCAGTCTCCACACAGACAGTGACCCAAGGCTGGAATTGAACCCGGGTCCCCGGCGCTGTGAAGCTGTAGGGCTAACCACTGTGCCAGCGTGTAAATTAACTGGCGCTGGAGTGTGGTGACAAGGGGAGTTTCACAGTAACTTCATTGCAGAGTGGATGTAAGCCTACTTGTGACACTAATAAATAAATTTTAAACTTTAAATCTTTATTTCCCAAGTCCCGTCCATGTACTGATATTTCCCTGTGGATGGTGAAGAACTGAGAGATTGAAGTCAGCACACAGATATATCCACATGGATAGCGAGAGAGATGGGAAAAATCTCTTTGCAGCAGCACATATCTCTGGTGGATGGAGAGGTCCTGTTCGACTGCAGTCGGAACACAGGACCTGAGGAAGGAAAGATACTGAGCCGGTATAATCAGTGCACAAATATCTCGCTGTAAATGGAGGAATCAATTGAGAGATTTCAAAAAGTTAGCAACAAACCCTTTGTGAATGGATTTGATTTGATTTATTATTGTCACATGTATTGGTATACAGTGAAAAGTATTGTTTCTTGTGCACTATACCGAGAAAGCATACCGTTCATAGAGAAGGAAAGGAGAGAGTGCAGAATGCGGTGTTACAGTCAAAGCTGGAGCACAGAGAAAGATCAACTTAATATATAGCAGGCCCATTCAAAATTCTGACAGCAGCAGGGAAGAAGCTGTTCTTGAGTCAGTTGGTGCGTGACGTCAGACTTTTGCATCTTTTTCACGACAGAAGAAGGTTGAAGAGAGAATCTCCGGGATGCGTGGAGTCCTTGATTATGAAGCTGGAAGAGAGTATGTCTGGAGTGCCTGGTGTCCTTGATTATGCTGGCTGCTTTTACTGAGATAGAGTTAATGGACGGGAGGCTGGTTTGCGTGATAGACTTGCTTTTGTTGACGAAGGTTTGTCGTTTCTTGCGGTCTTGGGCAGAGCAGGAGTCATACCAAGCTGTGATACAACCAGAAAGAATTATTTCTATGGTACAACTGTAAAGGTTGGTGAGAGTTATAGCGGACATGCCAAATTTCCGTCGACTCCAGGGAAAGGATGGATTCCAGTCAATGGACATGTACATCCCTGAGAGACATTGGTTTAAAATACTGCAACCTGAGTACTGATATCTCTCTGCAGCAATGATCAATATATCTTCCCTTATTCTGTGTCTTTGATGTGTAATGTAATTGATACATCATGTGTTCAAGGTTTGCAAATTGATTTTCTGGTGAATTTAATTCCCTATTTTGATATTGCATCATTAAATCCTCAGTGCAAACACTATACTGCGCACTAACAGACTAAATTGGTTGGGATTATATTCACTGGAGTTGAACATAGGGATTGCGATGTTTGCCTGCAATTGTCTAAGGCACTTATGAGGCCACACCTGGAGTATTGTGTCCAGTTTTGGTGTCCTTATCTGAGGAAGGATGTCCTTGCTATAGCGGGAGTGCAGCGAGGGTTTACCAGGCTGATTCCTGGGATGGCAGGTCTGTCACAGGAGGAGAGACTAAGTCGGTTAGGATTATATTCACTGGAGTTTAGAAGAGTGAGAGGGGTTCTCATCTAAACTTATAAAATTCCAACAGGTTTAGACAGGGTAGATTCAGAAAGAATGTTCCCGATGGTGGGAGAGTCCTGAACTGGGGGTCATAGTTTGAGGATAAGACGTAAACCTTTTAGAACTGAGGTGAGGGGAACTTTCTTCACCCAGAGAGTGGTGAATGTGTGGCATTCACTGCCACAGGAAGTAGTTGAGGTCAAAACATTGTCTGATTTCAACCAAGAATTACATATCGCTTTTGGGACTGAACGGATCAAGGAATATGGTAAGAAGGCGTATCAGGATATGGAATTTGATGATCAGCCACAATCAAAATGGATGGCAGAGCAGGGTCGAAGGGCTGAATGTCCTACTTTTGCTTCTAGATGCCATGTTTATAATCTGTTTTATGGAACCAATGATCTGGGTGTCCAGGTACACAGATCACTGAAAGAGGCAATATAGGTGGAGAAGGTAGTCAAGAAGGCAAACGGCATGCTTGCCCTCTTCGGCCTAGCATTGAGTTTAAAAATTGGCAAGTCATGTTGCAGCTTCATTGAACCTTAGTTTGGCCGCACTTGGAATATAGTGTTCAATTCTGGTCGCCACACTACCAGAAGGATGTGGAGGCTTTGGAGAGGGTACAGAAAAGATTTACTAGGATGTTGCCTGGTATGGAGGGCATTAGCTACGAGGAGAGGATGGGGATACTTGGTTTGCTCTCACTAGAACGACGGCGGTTGAGGGGCGATCTGATAGAAGTGTACAAGATTATGAGTGGCATGGACAGAGTGGATAGTCAGAAGCTTTTTCCCAGGGTGGAAGAGTCAATTACGAGGATGCACAGGTTAAAGGTGCGAGGGGCAAGGTTTAAAGAAGATGTATGAGGCAGGTTTTTTGCACAGATGGGTGCCTGGAACTCATTGCCATTGGAGGTAGTGGAAGCGGATATGATAATAACTTTAAAGGGGCATATTGACAAATATATGAATAGGATGAGAACAGAGGGATATGGTCCCCAGAAGGGGAGGGGGTTTTAGTTCAGACGGGCAGCATGGTCGGTGCAGGCTTGGAGGTCCGAAGGGTCTGTTCCTGTGCTGTAATTTTCTGTGTTCTTTATTCAAAGTTATTGTTGACGAGACAGTGCCCTTTGATGAAGTTCACCATCTTTCATTACATTCCTGCCTCATGCCGCCCTGTTCAGAATGTACATTCTTGCTGGGTTCAAGTGAAACTGTTTAATTGCACTAAATATTTGATTTGATTTGATTTATAATTGCCACATGTATCAATATACAGTGAAAAGTATTGTTTCTTGCACGCTATACAGACAAAGCATGCTGTTCATAGAGAAAGAAAGGAGAGAGTGCAGAATGTAATCTTACAGTCATAGCTCGGGTGTCGAGAAAGATCAACTTAATGCGAGGTAGGTCCATTCAAAAGTCTGACAGCAGCAGGGAAGAAGCTGTTTTTGAGTCGGTTGGTGAACTCAGACTTTTGTGTCATTTTCCCGATGAAAAAAGGTGGAAGAGAGAATATCCGGGGTGTGAGGGGTCCTTAATTATGCTGGCTGCTTTGCCGAGACAGCGGGAAGTGTAGACAGAGCCAATGAATGGGAGGCAGGTTTGCGTGATGGATTGGGTTACATTCACGACCTTTTGTAGTAACTTGCGGTCTTGGGCAGAGCACGAGCCATACCAAGCTGTGATACAACCAGACAGAATGCTTTCTATGATGAATCTGTAAACGTTGGTGAGAGTCGTAGCTGACAAGGCAAATTTCCTTGGTCTTCTGAGAAAGTAGAGGCATTGGTGGATTTTCGTAACTATAGTGTCGGCATGGGGGGACCAGGACAGGTTGTTGGTGACCGGGAAATCTAAAAAATTGAAGCTCTTGACCATTTCTACTTGGTCTCCGTTGATGTAGACAGGGGCATGTTCTCCTCTACGCTTGCTGAAGTCGATGACAATCTCCTTTGTTTTGTTGCCATTGAGGGAGAGATTATTGTTGCTGCACCAGTTCACCAGATTCTCTATCTCATTCCTGTACTCTGTCTCGTCATTGTTTGAGATCCGACCCACTACGGTGGTATCGTCAGCAAACTTGAAAATCGAGTTGGAGGGGAATTTGGCCACACGGTCATAGGTATATAAGGAGTATCGTAGGGGGCTGAGAACACAGCCTTGTGGGGCACCGGTGTTGAGGATGATTGTGGAGAAGGTGTTGTTGCTTATCCTTACTGATTGTAGTCTGTGGGATTGAAATTTCAGGATGCAATCACAGATGGAGGAGCCGAGAACCAGGCCACGGAGTTTGGAGATGCGTTTTGTGGGAATAATAGTGTTGAAGGCTGAGCTCTGGTCAATAACTAGGAGACTGACAGAGGTGCCTTTGTAATCCAGGTGTTCCAGGGTTGAGTGCAGTTCCAGGGAGATGACATCTGCTGTGGACCTGTTGGGGCATTAGGTAAACTGTAGTGGATCCAGGTAGTCCAGGAGGCTGGAATTGATTCGTGCCATGACTAGCCTTTCGAAGCACTTCATAATAATGGATGTCAGAGCCACCGGAACATAGTCATTGAGGCGCGCTGCTTGGTTTCCCTCAAGTACCGGAAAGATTGTCCTGAGCTTCTGCTCCTGAGCTGCTGCATTAACCCGTTACTTTATGCCGGGACCCAAAGTAAGTTCAGGGACGAATTGAAGAATGGGGTGACGTATCCAGTGACATTATTGCTAAAATATTTAAAGAATCAACCTAGTGAAATTCATCATGAATTTGTATCTTGTAAATCCAGGATTCTATCTGCCTGTTTTCTCAAGTGCCTGGCTGCCTTTTCAATTACACAGTGTCTCACTGTGGGTTCATCCTGCATTGTGTGGTGCGATAATAGGACTGATGTGATTGCTTAATAAGCTAAGGCTGGGGATGGTACCTGCCCTGTTTTTGGGAATGTAGAGTCCATGGACCATGTCTAAGTTCACTGTATGCAGCTGCACTTCGTTTTTAGTTATCTCACAAACGTTTTATTAAAGTTTAATTTGCGCTTCTACCCCATGCTCCTGATTTACGGGAACCCGGTGCGGAAGGGGACGGGGAAGGTGGAGGACCTCCTCGTGAAGCTGCTCCTGGGCCTGGCCAAATGAGCTATGAACAGGTCCAGGCAGCGGGCGACCGAGGGGGGCCTCCCAGCCAGACTGTCTGCGCCTCCACCGCGGCTGCCTTCATTGCTGGGTGTCCCTGGAGAGGGAGCATGCAGTGTCCAAGGGCACCATCGACGCATTCCGTGCTCGTTGGGCACCACAGAGACTAGAGTGGATTATTGACCCCTTTAACCACATTTTTATTTCATGTTTTAAGTTTCCCTTCTGCTTTGTCTTTTGTTTTGGGGGGTTCCCTTCTTTTTGCGGGGGTGCCTTTCTTGCTTTGTCCCTCAGTTTATTTATTTGATTTGCCAAAATGATTGGCTGGGGATGGCCACTTACTTGTTCATTTTGGCGCTCGCTTTCACACTGAATAAGTTATGCAGATAGAGCAACAGCCGGATCGTAAGATGATGCCTCTCCTACTCGGTGAAGGTCTTCGTACCACACCCAGTGAGATTACCTGAGAGATCTTAGAAATATACTAGAAATGACAGAAACCTTAGGAACATTAACATCCAGAGGGAACTGAGCGCACAGGTCCACAGATCCCTAAAAGAGGCAACACAGGTGGGGCATGGCTGTTGGGGGAAGGGGCTGATGCGTAGGGGGGTTCTTTCGGCAATGGTGATGATGAATGGGAAGAGGGTTGCAGGAGTCCTTTTAAGGGTAGGGGGTTGGATTCAGGTCCATGTAGTGTTGTAAGGGGCAGGTGCAGGGGAGGGGTTTGTATGTCAGGGTAGGCTTATGTTGGGATCTGAGGAGGTGGGAGAACTCTCTCTATCTGTGGCAGTTGGGGAGGGGTTGAATTCCCACTGTGAGGCTGTTTGCTCAGTGAGTAGTGGGATATTTCCATTGTTTTCCTTTGAGTTTTTCCTTCCCTTCTGTTGTCAGCATTCTTGTCTTTTTCTTGGCTTTGGAACGTTGAGAGTGGGATGGATCTGTCCCCGATCTAGGGTTTGATAGAGGAGGGTGTGTGTCCCGCTTACTTTTTGCTCCACCTTTTTTCCTTTTGGAAATCATCCAGTACCCTATATCCTTTATTATCTATTGTCCTCAGTGTCCTGGCCGCCTATTGGGCTCATTCCTTTCCCTTTGTTTCTTTATTGTCGATTCTTACTGGGGGTGAGTGGCGAAGATTGTGTTCCGGTATCCAGGTGTGTGGGAGAGGGACAAGGGTGGGTGTGGTTTAGGTGGTTTTATTATTTTGTTGAGGGGTTTTTATTGTTTTCCTTCGAGGGACGGATGTTTGAGCTGAAAGTGTTTGAGCAGCTTGAGCTGGGAAGGTTGGGTTGGGGAATGGGATGTTGAGCTGGGAAGGTTGTGTTGGGGAATGGGAGGTTGAGCTGGGAAGGTTGGGTTGGGGAATGGGATGTTGAGCTGGGAAGATTGGGTTGGGGAATGGGATGTTGAGCTGGGAAGGTTGGGTTGGGAATGGGATGTTGAGCTGGGAAGGTTGGGTTGGGGAATGGGATCTTGAGCTGGGAAGGTTGGGTTGGGGAATGGGAGGTTGAGCTGGGAAGGTTGGGTTGGGGAATGGGATGTAGAGCTGGGAAGAATGGGTTGGGAATGGGAGGTTGAGCTGGGAAGGTTGGGATGGGAATGGAATGTAGAGCTGGGAAGTTTGGGTTGGGGAATGGGATGTTGAACTGGGAAGGTTGGGTTGGGAATGGGATGTTGAGCTGGGAAGGTTGGGGAATGGGCTGTTGAGCTGGGAAGGTTGGGTTGGGAAATGGGAGGTTGAGCTGGGAAGGTTTGTTTGGGGAATGGGATGTTGAGCTGGGAAGGTTGGGTTGGGGAACGGGATGTTGAGCTGGGAAGGTTGGGTTGGGGAATGGGATGTTGAGCTGGGAAGGTTGGGTTGGGGAATGGGATGTTGAGCTGGGAAGGTTGGGTTTGGGAATGGGATGTAGAGCTGGGAAGATTGGGGAATGGGATGAAGAGCTGGAAAGGTTAGTTTGGGGAATGGGATGTTGAGCTGGGAAGGTTGGGTTGGGGAATGGAATGTTGAGCTGGGAAGGTTGGGTTGGGAATGGGATGTTGAGCTGGGAAGGTTGTTTTGGGGAATGGAATGTTGAGCTGGGAAGGTTGGGTTGGGAATGGGATGTTGAGCTGGGAAGGTTGGGTTGGGGAATGGGATGTTGAGCTGGGAAGGTTGGGTTGGGGAATGGGATGTTGAGCTGGGAAGGTTGGGTTGGGGAATGGGATGTTGAGTTGGGAAGGTTGGGTTGGGGGATGGGATGTTGAGGTGGGAAGGTTGGGTTGGGGAATCGGATGTGTGCGTTAGTTGTTGTCCATCAGATTCTTTGTTTCTCAGTCTTTCTGTGCCTTTTTGTTGGCTTTGCAACGTCGGGTCCAGTGGTGGCACAGCCATTGGATGATTACTATTTGACAAGTGCTCACGAACACCGAGGTCACGAATTATATCAGGTTCATTGCTCAGTATTAGTTGCGGTAATGCTTGATCCCTTGTTGCATCCAATACATGCTGCCATAGGAGGCCATCCGAGACACACTCCAGAAAATCATTACCTTCCCGGCAGGTACTTGTCTGTCTGTCCAAGTCTATGTGAGGATTAAAATCATCCATTCGTACTCACTCTGCTTTGATTACACAGTTATCTAATTTCAGCATTTACACCATCCAGCACTTCTGGGCTACTGCTGCATGGTCTACATTTGACAACTATTATGGTTTTCGTTCCATTAAGATTCAGGAGGACATTCGGCCCATCTTGTTCATGCTGGCCCAATGAGACCCAAGTACACTTTCTAATCCCACATGCCTGAACCCAGCCAATAGAAACATAGAAACTCGAAGCGAGAGGAGGCCATTTGGCCGTTTCAGCCTGCTCCCCCATTCTTGCTGATCATCCAACTCAATATCCCGATGCTTCCTTCCCGCCATAAACTTTGATCCCCTCCGCTCCAAGTTCCATGTCGAACTGCTTCTTGAAAACATTCAATATTTTGGCCCCAACCACTTTACGTGGTAGAGAATTTCACAGGCTGCCCACTCTGTGTTTGAAGAAATTTCTCCTCATCTGTCTTTCAAATTGTCTACCCCCTATCCTCAGTCTAGTTCTGGACACTCCCACCATTCTTTCTGAATGTACCTTGTCTGACCCTGTTAGAATTTTATAGGTTTCTATGAGATTTCCCCCTCATTCTTCTGAACTCCAGCAAATACAATCTTAATAGTCTCAATCACATCTCATACGTCAGTCCTGACATCCCATAAATCAGTCTGGTAAACCTTCTCTGCACTCCCTCCAGAGCAAGGACATCCTTCCTCAGATAAAGAGAACAAAACTGCACACAATACTCCAGGTGTGGCCTCACCAATGCCCTTTATGATTGCAGGAAGACATCCCTGTTCCTGTACTCGAAACCTTTTGCGATGAAGGTCTACATAACATTTGCCTTCTTTACTGCCTGCTGCACCTGCATACTTATCTTTAGTGACAGGTGTACGAGGACACCCAGGTCTCATTGCACATTCCCCCCTCCTAGTTTAAAGCCATTCAGATAATAATGTGCAGATTCAAACACTTTTAAAGGAGTTTAGGTTCTCTGCCTCTCCCGGCAAATAAGGCAGTGAATTTGGACAACAACAACAGCCTTTGCATCAATACGTCATGTCCCCGATGTCCCTTGGTTCTGGACTTCCCCACCGAGGGAAACGTTTTTCTCCTGTCCATTCTATATCTTACCCTCATAATTTCGTCCATCTCTATCAAGTCACTGCCCATCCTTCTTTGTTCCAAGGAAAATAATCCCAACCAATCCAATCTCTCCTCATAGCTATACTTTTCTGCGCCCCTCATAGAATCATAGAATCCCTTCAGTGAGGAAGGAGGCCATTCAGCCCATCGTGCCTGCACCGACCTCAATCCCACCCAGACCCTTTGCCCCTTACTCCACATATTTACCCTGTTAACCCCCCTTACACAAGAGTCAATTTAGCATGGCCAATTCACCAAACCAGCACATCTTTGGAATGTCGGAGGAAACTGCAACACCCGGAGGAAACACACGCAGACATGGGCAGAACGTGCAAACTCCATACAGATAGTGACCCGAGGCTGGAATTGAACCTGGGTCCCTGGCACTGTGAGGCAGCAGTGATAACCATTGTGCCGCCGTGCCGCCCTCAATCTCCCTCAGACACCGTTAATCATCCCCCACCCGGCCAATTCAAACTAATCTCCCCTATCTGTCAGAGGACTTCAAAGGGGTGTGCTCACACCTGCAGCTTCGGGTCTGCCTGGGCTAGCAGGGGCAGCCCAGCCTTCGCACCCCCACCGCTGAGACAGTGGCAAGATTAACCCCTTACTATCAGCCTATTAAGCCCTTACTATCTACTCAATCCCCACAACCCATGAGGGGTCCTTCCTATGCAGTCTGGCAGCAGCTGAGAGGCAAATGGCCTCCAGACCAACCTCCTCAACTCCCCTGCAGGAGCAAGGCGTGAAACACAGGCGTCAGTACAAGTGGGCAGTGCCATCGACACAGCCAAGACTCATGGCCTGAAGGGGAGCTGAGCAACGAGAGGTCTGGAGAGGAGAGGGCTGACAGGAGTGTCTGAGGTGGGAGTGGAACTGAGTGGGCTGCCTACGTGGTGAGGGGGTTGAGCGGGGTTCTGAGGGTGGGGGCAGGTGTGTGAGGAGTCTGTGGAGGAGATGGCTGAGTGGGGATCTGAGGGGGACAGGGACGGGTTGGGTTCCGAGGATGGGGGCGGGTGAGTGAGGAGTGTGAGGAGGAGGGGGTGAATGGGGCTCTGAGGGGGATGGGGTCGGGTGGGGTTCTGAGGGTGGTCAAGGCTGATTGAGGTGTCTGAGGGTGAATGAGGCTGATTGGGTGTTTGAGGGGGAAGGGGACTTCGAGAGGATTATGGGATGGGGTCTGCCTGGGACTGTTGTCGGTGCAGGCTCCTCCTGCACTATAGGGTTCTATGATTCTATGAAATAAGCACGGATTGCTATTGATGAACACGGGATGGAATTGTCCTATCCCGTTCATTACGAATCCCATGGCAGGCGAGACTCAGATCATACTAAGATCCGTTGACCTCAGGCAGGATTTTCTGGCATTGGAATGAACACGGCCTGAAAATCAGAGAGTTCATGCAGGTTTACAGCATGGAAACAGTCCCGTCGGCCAACCTGTCCATGCTGCCCTTTTTATAGACCGCTAAGCTCGTCCCAATTTCTGGCATTTGGCCCATTTTTCAAAGACAAAATTGTACCCACCTGTGCTACTTCTGGCAGCTTGTTCCAGACACTCACCACCCTCTGTGTGAAACAATTGCCCCTCTGGACACTTTTGTATCTCTCCCCTCTCACCTTAAACCTATGCCCTCTAGTTTTAGACTTCCCTACCTTTGGGAAAACATGTTGACTAACTCACTGATCGATGCCCCTCATTATTTTATGGACCTCTATAAGATCACCCCTTGGCCTCCTAGACCCCAGGGAAAAAGTTCCAGTCTATCACGTTTCTCCTTAAAACACAATCAAGTCCCGATACCCTCCAAGTAAATCTTGTCTGCACTCTTTGTAGTTTAATAATATCCTTCCAATAGGGTGACTAGAACTGTACACAGTATCCCAAGTGTGGCCTGACCAATGTCTTGTACAACTTCACCAAGACGTCCCAGCTCCTTTATTCACTATTCTGACCAATGAAACTAAGTATGCCGAATGCCTTCTTCACCACTCTGTACTCCGATGATTCCACTTTCAAGTAGCTATGAACCTGTACCCCCCGGATTTCTTTGTTCTCTAACTGTCCCCAATACCTTAGCACTAACTGAGTAAGTCCTGCCCTTGTTCGATCGATCAAATGCATCACCTCACATTTATCGAAAATAAACTCCATCTGCCATTCATCTGCCCAATGGCCCATTTGATCAATATCCCATTGCAATTGGAGATAACTTTCTTCACGGTCCACTATGCCACCAATCCTCGTGTCATCTGCAAACTTACTAACCATGCCTCCTATATTCTCATCCAAATCATTAATATAAATGACAAATCACAGTGGACCCACCCATGGTATTAGAAGTCACAAGTTATTTTCTCCAAGATTATGGGTTCAGACTTTCCCCAACCTATTCACTGATACCATGCTGAAAGCTCGACATTTCCAGGTTTAAAATGTTCTCCCTTTACGGACAGGTTGGGGGAACCTTTGTACAATCAGTTCCTTTTTTTGTCACAATCCCATCTCCCAGCAGGATTGAAAGATACTGGTCAGCCCTTCCGATATTCCCAAAATTCCTTCCGTCAGGAACGCTCACACAGACCCAGACTTTTTTGTGATGCATTTACAGGTAATATTTTGGATGGAAAATATTAACCTGTTTGTTCAGTGACTGTAATTAATATCGGGATTAATTCCGCCGGTACTAAACGTGTCTCTGGAGCATTCCCATCCGTGCTTCATAAAGGAATCCTCCCAGTGTTATCCAAAGTGTCAGTGGGAGCGTCACAGTGATAAGCGGCTCCAGAGAGAGGGAGTCGAGGGATCAACATTGGGAGAAAGAGATTGCAAACTTTCTGCAACGGACCTGAATCCAGGAAAGGTAGGTCTGGATGTTCCCACAATGGATGAGCAACTGAGGGGCACAGATCTGAATGTTACAACAATTGAGAGGAGTTTATACTGGATACTTTACTATTTTTCTCAAGATTAGATACCTTCAGCTCTGCGTGTCGAATATGTACTGACACTGATTCAACATTTTTTCTATCCAATCCTGGCTGTTGTTGGTGTCCCTGGTAAGTTTATCCACTGATTATTAATTATGTAACCCATGTTTAACTCTGCCACTCTTGCCATCTGCTCTACCCTGTTTGCGACTGGTGCTTCTGGCATGCGTCCTTGTCGAGTTATCACATCCACAAAACGCTGATCACTATGTCAATGCTGCCTGTGTTGTGAAGTTCAGTTCGTAAAGATGTAAAAGATGTTTAGAAATATGTGAAATAATTGTAAAAACGTTCAGAGGGAAGAAAGTGTGTGGTCCCTTTATAAAGCGGGTTTTGTTCGACGCTAGGATGTTTAAATTGCAGAGTACACAGAGACTCTAATTTGCAACCTTTGTTTCAGATGCCAAAAGCATCGGGGTTGCCTTGTTCACCGGCTCTGCAGGTTTTGCATTGTGGTCAGCACAGTAAGAAGTCTCACAAGACCAGGTTAAAGTCCAACAGGATTATTTGGTAGCACGAGCTTTCAGAATGTTGCTCCTTCTTCAGGAGAGTGAGGAGCTGTGTTCACAAACAGGGCATATAAAGACACAAACTCAATTTACAAGATAATGTTTGGAATGCTAGTCTTTACAGGTATCAATCTTAAAGGTACAGACAATGTGAGTGGAGAGAGGGTGAAGCACAGGATAAAGGGATGTGTATTGTCTCCAGCCAGGACAGTTACTGAGATATTGCAAGCCCAGGCAAGTCATGGAGGTTACAGATAGTGTGACATGAACCCAAGATCCCGGTTGAGGCCGTCCTCATGTGTGCGGAACTTGGCTATCAGTCTCTGCTCAGCGATTCTGCGCTGGCGTGTGTCGTGAAGACCGCCTTGGAGAACGCTTACCTGAAGATCAGAGGCTGAGTGCGTGTGACTGCTGATGTGTTCCCCGACTGGATGAGAACGCTCCTGGTGATCGACAATCCTGGGTTTGCAAAATCTCACGAACTGTCCTGTCTGGAGACAATACACATCTCTTTAACATGTGTTCAACCCTCTCTCCACTCACATTGTCTGTACATTTAAGACTTGATTACCTGTAAAGAGTCGCATTCCAACCATTATCTTGTAAATCGAGTCTGTCTTCATATGCCATATTTGTGAAGAGAACTCCCACTCACCTGATGAAGGAGCAGCGCTCTGAAAGCTTGTGCTGCCAAATAAACCTGTTGGACTTTAACCTGGTGATGTGAGACTTCTTACTGTGCTTACCGCAACACCGGCATCTCCACATCATGATTTTGCGTTGTGCCAGCCGATGAGTTTAAATAAAACACTCAGCTAAAGGGAATCTATCAGATTTGAAGTTACTGTTGTTGCCAATCGCAAGCCAATCTGAATACAGGGATATTGATTGGTCATTAGGATTATTAAAAAGAACACAACTGCCTTCAGGGCAGATCCAGCAGTGCTTGAGCCAGGAGTACAACCAGAAGCAGGGCCCAATCACCTGAAGCAGTTAGATTTAAAACAGATGGGGATAAATTACTTCTCTGAATGGGTGGTGAATCTGTGGAATTCATTTCCTCGGAGAGCGGTGGATGCTGGGACATGGTAAATTTGAGGACACAGACAGTGTTTTAATTAGTAATGGATTGGAGTATGGGCTGGCGGGTGGTTCGTGGCGGGGGGTGGGGGGCCGGTGGGGGGGATGCCCCCCTGATAGTTAAGGGTTTACCCGGCAATTGTCCAGAAGGCCTATTCTCCTGGTGAATTGTGCTGTGCCTGCTACCATCTGACAAACTGATTTCAATCACTGACATCAGATCATAGTGTTAGCGCGAGTGAACAGATACCACACCACTCGCACCCAGAGCCAAGATTGATAGCAGCACAGTTTATTATAGTGTTTTACGTCGACGGAGGTACAATCAGGACACAGACAAGACAGTCCCGAAAAGTACTCTGCTTGCCTGCCAAAACGGAGTACAGTTATAGTAACGATCTGTTTTGATATGTAAATGGTTTGTGAGTGGTTTCCTGATATAATCATCCTGTTTCAATAGGTTTGTGGGTGTGGAGTTTGATGTGTAAATGGTTTTCTTTTATAGTTATCCCGTTAATGGGTTTTCTGGTCTAGAGTTTTAATATGTAAAGTTTGGTTTAAGAGTGTGATAATTGCTTTATGTCTCTGAATTCCTTTGGACAATGGGTGTTTGATGGGATGTCAGGAAGTTTTCCAGGTCTCATGGTATTTTCTGAATAGCATATTGATGCGAGTTCCTGAGTCTTTGTCAACCTGGTTTCTGTGTTTAAAAGATGTCTGCTTGCCTTACTCACACCTTTCTGGCTGAATGCTGTCCTGTTTTGCTTCATTTATCGAGTTATAGTTTAAGAAATATTCTAATCCTAATACCCACAAAATTTATGCCCGCCTACAGTCCCCCCTGTCGGTCAAAAATGAATTTTTGTTGTTTATTTCCTTTTCACTTTTCTAACCGATCTTTCTCCCCTTTATTATATTTTGTGTCCGGTGCTTCCTGCCTCCGTACGCTGCAGTCGTACAGTTTAGGGAAGTCCCGGAGTTTGTCAAATCATGTGTAGGCGGGAGTAATCATCCCGCTTGGTTACCTGCCCCATCATACCAATTGTTCTAACTAAGTTCTTATGTGCTTTCATTCTCTTCCGCTGGCGGTAGGTGTAACATGTAGCCAATCCCCAGGAAAGGGCTAAGATGAGTTGGATGACCACCAGTGTGTGCGATGTAATTCGGACCCAGGGGTGGATGTTTACATTTAGACCCCAGTCCCACACCTTCTGTACCCATGTTTGACTTCGTAACGCCGTCTCGGTATCTTGTTCCAAGGTTTTGATGTGTGACTGTAACCGGTGGTATAATCGGACGGAGTGTCCAACTTTAAGTCGGAGCTCCCTTCGGACTTCGGTCAGGTGTGGGATGGGGGCTTGCTCGGGTTCTTGGTAGTCTCTTAGGTTGTCTTTTAGGGGGTCTGTGGCATTAAAGGCTATGGTCTGCCTATTTCGGATATTGGTGATGTGAGCTTGACCTATAGTGACTGGCTTGCGAGGGGTAAAACAGAAGTTAGGGTCGGGGATTGGGCATGTTAATCCGTTATATGTGAATGATGTACGTGTGGTAGCTACACAGTATCTACCCCGCCCCCCGTATCCTGCCCGGGCGAAATGTGGGTCTACGGGTATAATCTCTAAGGTGCAGTCCTGTGTTCGGTTAAACCCACATTCTGCTGCCTCTCCTTGTCTCAGTGGGTGAGGACAGATGGTGACCTCTCCCCTCTGCTTGCACCCTGCGAGAGAAACACTGGACATTATGCCATGTTTGGAGATGGCCATGTTTTCGGTTATGTGGTAGCGGAGGGAAGCATTGCCCCTAACAACACCAATATTTTCAATTCGGAAGATGGGGAATGGTCCAGCGTCCTGTGTGACCGTTGGAATTAGCAGAACCATTCCTATCCCGGTGCCCTCACTAACCTCGCAGTCGGGGATTACTGGATATACTCGTGTCATCCCCTTCAGGGTCCGGTCATCCAGCACCCCCTTCTGATCTGCGAGTTGCGCTAGTTGGGCGCTGTCGATCCAATCGGGCACTTCCCCCCTGTGTACCTGGTCCAAATTGTGTCGTATTTGTGCCACCATCCACTGACCATATGCATGGCATAACTGTCCCTGTTGTACCCGGGCAGTGTCTTCCCTTTCCCTGTCTATGAGGCGATTGATAGTTCGGGCATGTGCTTCTAACACTGCAATCCCATCTAGTTGGATATGGGCGCCCGCTTCCCCTAAGAATGCTTGTTCCACCTGCTGGTCTAATGACCGCTGTAATATGTTTTTCATTACCCCTTTCAGCTGTTCAATTTTACTGTTGAGGCCCTGGATGTCAATGGAGTTAATCATTGTGTCTCCTGTATTCAGCCCTGTGAGCATATCATTGATAATACCCCGTTTGCTTCGGTATGTGTTGGTGTTTATGTTTCCCCTGTAGTGTGTGGCCCCCATTGCGTCAATGGCCCGTTTTATGGTCTCTCTCTCTAACATCTGATACAAGTTCTGTACCCGTTCTGAGCAATGCCTGGGTACCTGGATTCCTGAAATGTCGATCAGGACAGGTACCACCTCATGTTTTACGTTGTCGTACACAATTTCCCCCTCGTTCCACAATACCAGTCCTCCCTCCGGTCCCCTGCTTTGCAAGGGACAGGGTAAGATTTCGGGCCTTGTGGTCGTGGGGGCCCGCGTTGGAAGCGGTGCAAAACATACATAAAATGAGACTGCGGGAGCCTCAACAAGTCCGTAATAGCCGCAAATGTCCATGTTTGAATTCAAAGTGTCCTGTGGTCGGGCCTCTTGTGGGTTGTCGGGGAGGGCGCAGAGAGTCCCAAAAACGCACTGGTCTCTGTTCTGGAGGTCCCGCTGTTGAATGCATGTTCGGAGTCCTTCTAAAGTGCAAGTGAAGCAGATCTCGTTGATACCCGGGTAAACTTGTAGCCATGCGTTAAGATAAGTTCTACTGTTCATAGGGTCCGGTCCAGCTGGCACACATAGTGCCTCGGATGTGTTGAAGGCTACCCCGTGGAATCGCGGGTAGATGGGGTGTTCTTCGGGTGCCACACTCGTCAGGAAGGTCGCCGCGAGGATCATCCTCCAAGTGGTCCACATGGTTCTGGAGAGGGGTTGGGGGAGGATATATAAAACCTGGTGGCCGCCAGTCGTTAGGTTCATATTAGGTGATGAACTTGTCTTACTTATCTTATTCTTATTTCTATCTACATATATACATTCATGCCTCGGTTGGCATATAGTTCCTTTAGTGTTGGAAAATAAAGGTTGTTATTTCGATTTCCGCTGTAAGGACAAAGATGGTTAAGGGCCAATACGTGGAGTGGACGGAGCATCCTCTGTCCTTTCAGTCAGTCTGCTCTGTCCTCTTTCCCCGTGGTGATAGGATTTTAATTGCGACCAATGTTTCCATCGGCCTTTTCCTTTCACATCGACACACGCACATGTATCGCTGGTAAGGATAACCTCGTGGGGTCCCATCCATTTCGTTGCAAACCCGGGTCGGTCTGGGGCAATCCGAATCAAAACCCTATCCCCTACTCGAGGGAGGGTGGGGGTATGACTGACATTTTCCTTTTTAGCCTGGTCTCTAATGGCTTGCTGGTCCCTGGCTGTGTGGTGCAGGTCTCGGAGTTGTGAATCTAATTGTTGCACATATCGTTTGAGCTTGTCCCGGAGGGGTGTCATTTCTTCCCCTCCCACGGCGATGTTTTCGGGGAGTCGCATTGCTCTCCCGGTCATTAGTTCGAACGGGGTGAGCCCTATGGTTCGACCTGGGGTGGCCCGTAGGCGCATCAGGATACAGGGAAGGACATCTACCCACCCCTGACCTGTTTCTGCGATAGTTTTTGCTATCGTGTTCTTGAGGGTGCGATTCATTCTCTCTACCATTCCAGCACTCTGGGGGTGGTATGGTATATGGAACCGCTGTCGGATCCCTAAGGTTTTACATGCGTGTTTCATTACCTTGCCTGTGAAGTGTGTCCCCCCGCTGCGGTAATGAATCCGCGCCTATTCCATGCTATCATATAGTCGTGAACCACCCCGAACGCATATTGACTGTCCGTGTATATGTTTACCCTATTGTCCCTTCCTGCGCTAAGGGCCTTTGTTAATGCTATAAGCTCGGCCACTTGAGCAGAGGTCTCCCCCCTTTTACCAATCGCTGGATAGGTTCTGCTATGGATGCAAACTGATCGATGAAATTCCGACAGTAATTAAAGAGTCCCATTACCCTACGCACCCCCCTAACTGTGTTCGGACGGGTCATGTTGGCAATTGCTGTTTTTTGGTCCGTGGGAAGGGTTTTCTTTCTCTGACTTATGTAATGCCCCAGATATCGGACCTCTGGTTTTGCGAGTTGTGCTTTGGTTGGGTTAACCTTAAATCCTGCTGTTTGTAAGCCCCGCAGGATTACTGACAGGGCTCCCAAATGCCCCGTCGGGTTAGTGGAGGCGATCAAGATGTCATCCACATATTGGAGAAAAGCGCTCTCATAGGGGGATAAGTTACAATTTTCGAGGGCTTTGCTCATAACCCGGTGGAATATGTCGGGGCTATTGTGGAATCCCTGGGGGAGACGGGTCCAGGTGTACTGTCTACCTCCACAGGTGAAGGCAAACTTCTCCTGGGAGTCTGGGTGGAGTGGAATTGACCAGAATCCGTTTGCTATGTCTAGCACGGAGAAGATACAATATTCAGGTCGCAGTCCGTTAAATATAGTGGCCGGGCTCGCAACGATAGGGTGTTCCTTTGGGGTGACCTTATTCAGAGCGGTATACTCGATGGTTAGTCGGTAGTTCCCGTCTGGCTTACGGACGGGCCACATCGGGGAATTTGTGTGGGACACGGTGGGTCTCAGGATGCCCCGTTTAACCAAAGCCTGGACGATTGTTTCGGTTGCCTGTAACGCCTCGGGTTTTATGGGATATTGTTTATGAGGGGCATGGGCTGGTCCTTGTATTTGTAAAGGAAGGATTGTGACGCGACCGCAGTCTTGCTTGCCTGTAGCCCAGACCCGGGGTAGTGCTTGACATAAGAGTCCCACTAGTCCCTCCTTCTTCCAGTCTCGGGCCGTCGGAGCCGGAGCCCCCATGCCTATGGCTGCTACGTTCTTATTAGGGACCCAGTATCCTTGGATCCCGCTCTTGTGTTCTTTCCTTGCCGTCCACAGCAGGCGCTTATTGAAAGCGTCCACCACTGCTCCTAACTCTCCCAGGAGGTCTATTCCCAAAATTGTCCCTTCTTCATTTGGGCCCACCCAGAAGTGTACGGGGAGTATGATCCCCTCTACCTCAAGGAACACTGCTTCGCTCTGATATGCTATAGTCCTATCCCCCCCTATTCCTACTACTACTATGGAACGGTGGGTGGTGGGGAGTGCCATGTTGGTGAGGGATATCGAAGCCCCCGTATCTATTAATATTTTGCATCGCCGGCCCCCTAACGATGCATTCACCCAGATACGGGGTCCGTTCCCGGGGCGGGGGCCGATGCCACTCATGCAAATTTTTGTGCCGCCAAGGTTTGTATAATGTCCAGCAGCTGCTGGTGTCTGAGGTGCGCTGGGTCCGAAACCACCTCATTCTCCCTTATATCTGGGGCGCTTGCCGGGGTTTTCTCCAGTCTCTTCGGGGGCGCTCTCTCTCTCCTTGGGATCCTTCTGTCTTTGCAGGTAGATTCGGTGTGTCCGATTCTGCCGCACTTATTACCTGTATTAGGAGGGTGCGGGATCATAGCTCGGCATTCCCTTTTGAAATGGCCTAATTCCCCGCACCTGTAGCAATTTCCTCCTTCAGTTCCTACCGCTGATATCCCTACTCTGGCGCCCTGTGTTTTCCTTTGCTGGTTGTCTACAGTGACAGCCCAGTTTTCTAATTCATTGAAGGTGTTAAAGTTTACCAATCCTGTCTTTAGGATAGCTTGGTGTGCTGGGCTCAGCCCATCCCTATATAACCGGAGGAATGCCGGGTTCTGTCTATCTGCATCTGGCATTCCTCCGTGGGCTACAAAGGCATCGAATTTTCGTCGCCCGTATTCCTGAGCCCCTTCCTCCTTTTTCTGCGTTACTCCTACTATTACACTCCAACTCACGGGGACCTCCCCCATGGTCAGGATGATATCGTTTTTAAAGCCTGTCAGAGCCTGTTCCTGCTCCCGGCGGCTCCCGTCTAGGTCTGCACACCAAGTCCCATTCTGGTGTTCTGCCCGGAGCCGAGCCCAGTGATTCTCGGGCATCTTGGCTCTTACTAACCCTGCTATATCTCGGTTGTGTAAGTTGTGGCACAGTTGCATCCCTTTCATCTTTTGCCAAAAAAATTACGTTACTGTGCCTGGGCTGCAGGGTTGGGAGCTTTTCTAGTAATTTCATAGTGTCCCCTGGCGAGAGTGACACATAAGTCATTTTAATTTGGGCCTGCCTTCCTCGCCCGTCTCTCCCTTGTCCCCCTGGGATACATTCGATCTTAAGAGGTGCTGCTTTGGCGTTTGGGGGATCGGTGGTTACCGGGGGACTCCCCCCTGTTTTAATCATGCTTTTAATTAGGTTCTTGTTTTTATCTGCTAGATAGCGGGTGAGGGACCCTTCCGGCCCCCATTCAAAAATGGTCTCAATGCTATCCATGTCGAATCTCTTATCTAAGATCAGTGGTGTACTAATCCTGGTTTGGTGCTTCCCACAGATACTTGTGTAGGTATCCCTGGGGTTCCTGGTTTGGTGTTTCCACTGTCAGTACCTTTAAACCTTCAGCAGTAACACGCAGAGCCCGTCCTGCATGTAACGGGGAGATCACCGCTCACAGAGACAGGGGGGGGCTCTGACCACGACTACAGGGGCCGGGGGCCACTCTTTCCTGACCAAATCCTACCGCTAAATCAATCCACAGAGGCTCGCCGTTTCCCTATCTCCCCGGGAATCACCCTGACCTGGGTGCGGACAAGCGTGGGATTGACCGCAGGTCGGAGTTCCCCCGGCGTGTAGCCGTTCTTTCGTGCTACCAGAGGTCTCCTGCTTGTAGTGCCCGAAGCACTCACAGAGGCTCCAGACTTAGTAGCGCCCGGACATGCAGCAGACTCCTCGCGGATCTGTTTCCAGTGGCCCAGACTTTCGCGCCTGCAGAGGTCCTACCCGACTTGCAGCGCCCGGACTTAAACCGAACTTCGTGAGTCCGCGTTCATTGGCCCTAACCCTGGACGTCCTCCCGGCCTCCCGGCCACTTAACCCTTGTCTTCCTTAGGTACCTTTTGGGTCAGCTAATGTCTGGTCGGGTCCGCTGTCAGGGATACGCGGAATGCAACAGTACACAATCAATTACAATTCGCGACCCCGCTCACCCGCCCAAAGAAGAACCTACCCCGCTGTGCAGCTCTCGATCGGGCTCTGTTCACAAGTTCAGATCGCGGCAGCCGTGGAACACCGCTGGCACTGGGAATTCCCGCGGACTTTAAATGAGTAAAGATACTCACCCAGTGTTTGAGAGGCGATGTTCCAGCGGCGGTCACGATCCCGGACGAGCCCCCAATTGTTAGCGCGAGTGAACAGATACCACACCACTCGCACCCAGAGCCAAGATTGATAGCAGCACAGTTTATTATAGTGTTTTACGTCGACGGAGGTACAATCAGGACACAGACAAGACAGTCCCGAAAAGTACTCTGCTTGCCTGCCAAAACGGAGTACAGTTATAGTAACGATCTGTTTTGATATGTAAATGGTTTGTGAGTGGTTTCCTGATATAATCATCCTGTTTCAATAGGTTTGTGGGTGTGGAGTTTGATGTGTAAATGGTTTTCTTTTATAGTTATCCCGTTAATGGGTTTTCTGGTCTAGAGTTTTAATATGTAAAGTTTGGTTTAAGAGTGTGATAATTGCTTTATGTCTCTGAATTCCTTTGGACAATGGGTGTTTGATGGGATGTCAGGAAGTTTTCCAGGTCTCATGGTATTTTCTGAATAGCATATTGATGCGAGTTCCTGAGTCTTTGTCAACCTGGTTTCTGTGTTTAAAAGATGTCTGCTTGCCTTACTCACACCTTTCTGGCTGAATGCTGTCCTGTTTTGCTTCATTTATCGAGTTATAGTTTAAGAAATATTCTAATCCTAATACCCACAAAATTTATGCCCGCCTACAATAGTTACACTGAAAACATTCGGAGGGGAAAATCTCTTGTCACTTTGGATTTTATTTTAAAGGTGCAGACGGTGCCCCACATGGGACAGCCCCACACACATTAACCCCACCACCCAACGCCCCCCCCCCCCCAGGCCCTCAGCGGCGCCCACCCACCCCCTCGGTTTTCCATGTTCATCCAGCAGAAGGGACTCTTCAGTTCTTGGCAATAAAATGAAACAAAACTTACTCCAACTTGTAAATCAAACAAAAAGTTTTAATAATGAAACTTCATTACTCCAACACTCGAGGCCTCACCCTGGGCCATTCCAAGCTCCCACAAACCCCAGTAGCTTCTTACTTATACTGAGTCAGCAGGTCAGGTGACCACCACATCATTTTCTCATTGGTTACATAGTTTACTGGGTCAGCTGACCCTTACGGCTTGTTCCCATTGGTCACTACCAATGTGGTTCTGTTGGTTGTGACATTGGTTACATTCTAACATTCCGCTCACACTCACCTCTCCAACCACCTGATCCCCACCAACCCTACCAGCCTGAACCCACCACTTCCCGGCCACTCCATGACCTCAGCAACACTCGGAGAATCATAGAATCAGATGGTGCAGAAGAGGCCCTTCGGCCATCGAGTCTGCGCTGACGCATGAAATGCCCTGACCTGCCCACCTAATCTCGCACCTGGTCCATAGCCCTGAGTGTTATGATGTGCCAAATGCTCATCCAGATATCTTTTAAATGCTGTGAGGCAACCCACCCCTCCCACCCTCCCAGGCAGCGCATTCCAGACCCTCACCACCCTCTGGGTAAAAGGGATTTCCCTCACATCCCCCACAGACCTCCTGCCCCAAATCCCCTCGTGACTGGACCTTCAACTAAGGGGAACAGCTGCTCCTTATCCACTCTGTCCATGTCCCTCATAATCTTGTACACCTCGATCTGGTCGTCCCTCAGCCTTCCCTGTTTCAACGTAAACTGCCCAAGCCTATCCAACCTCTCTTCATAAAACTATGAGATAAATGAATACAATTGAGCGATTTGGCTCATCGAGTCTGCTCTGCCATTCAATCACGGCTGATATGATTCTCATCCCCATTCTCCTGCCTTTTCCCCGTAACCCTTGATCCCCTTATTGATCAAGAACTTTTCTATCTCTGTCTTAAAGACACTCAATGCCTCCACAGCTGTCTGTGACAACGACTTCCACAGATTCACCACCCTCTGCTGAATACATTCCTCCTTATCTGTTTTAAATGACTGTCCTTTTACTCTGAGGTTGTGTCCTCTGAGTCATAACTTAAATGCTGCGTTGCAGACAGCATCCTGGCGAATCTCCTCTGCAGCCCTGTGAATTGCCCCCCACATCCTTAACCCCCACACCCAACCCCCCCATGCCATTCGACTCCCCAATGTCTCCGAAACAACACCCGCCCACCCCATCCCACAAGATAACCTTAGAAACTTACCTTTTCCCATTCAATGGGGCATTTAAACTCACCTGCTTCCCAGCGGTTAGTTCTGTAAATAAATATTCATATCTATCTTCACCCCTAGAACTGGGGAAATGGGTGATTTTCGAAGGTTGCTTTTGTGACTACAAGCCTGTGTCCAGTGGGGTTCCACAGGGAGCGATGCTGGGTCCCTTCCTGTTTGTAGTGCACATTGATGGTCTGGACAGGAGTGTGTGAGGTATGATCAGTAAGTTCGCAGATTATTCAAAAATTGGTGGTGTGGTAAATATTGAGGAAGAAAGCCTTAGATTTCAGGAATCGGAGCATCCTGCAGTGCAGAAGGAGGCCATTCGGCCCATCGAATCGGCACCGACCACAATCCCACCCAGGCCCTATCGCCATAACCCCATTCATTTGCCCAAGCGAGTCTTACTGACACTCATGCCTATTTAGCCTGGCCAATCCACCTGACCCTCAAGTCTTTGCAATGTGGGTGGATGTGGGATGTGGGAATGTGGGAGGATAATGGAGCACCCGGAGGAAACCCACGCAGACACGGGGAAAATGTGCAAACACCACACGGACAGTGACCCAAACCAGTAATCGAACACGCATCTCTGGCGCTTTGGGACAGCAGTGCTAATGACTATGCCACCGTGCCGAGGAAACAGACAGTCTGGTCAGAGGGGCAAATGGAATTTAAACTTGACAAACGTAAGGCGATGCATTTTGGAAGGACTAACAGGGCAAGGGATTGCACAATGAACAGTAGAGTGTGAGGAAGTGAAGAGGACCAGAATGAACTTGGGCTACACGTATGAGGATCCATGAAGGGAGTAGAACAGTTCGATGAGGTGGTCAAGACTACATGTAGGACAGATGCCTTGAGCAGCAGCAGCATAGAATAAAAGAGCTGGGAGGTTATGATGGAAGTGCATATAATGCTGGGTGAACCAGAGCTGGAGTATTGTGTGCAGCTCTGTTCATCACACGACAGGAAGGATGTAATTGCACTGGAGACAGGGGAGAGGAGATTCACCAGGATTCTGCCTGGGCTGGAGAGTTTCAGTTATGCAGAGGACTGGTTAGCCTGGATTCGTTACCTTAGAGCAGAGACGGCTGGAGGGGGAGCGGGTGGAGTGGGTGGTGGGGGGGGGGGGGGAGCGCTTTCAGGTGGGGGGACCTGAGTGAAATGTACAAAATTATGCTGCAGAAAGATAGGAAGAAACATTTTCCATTTAGTAGAGGTTTCAATAACCAGAGGGGCGTGGATTTAAGGGAAAGGGCAGATTTTTGTGTCGATTTGAGGAAACATGTTTCCATCCACAGGGTGCTGGGACCGGCAGCTCACAGCCTGAAAGGATAGTAGAAGCGGGGACAACCAAAAGAAGCATTTAGACCAGCAATTCAAGCGCCAGAGCACGCAAGGCTGTGGATCAAGTGCTGGAAAATGGGAATCGATTGGGCAGGTGTTTGATGACCAGTTCAGTCATAATGGGCCCAAGGGCTTCATTTTGTGCTGTCAAAACTCGATTACCAACTCAGCAATGGCCCCATAACTTGCAGCTCTCACAGCACCGGCTGGGATACCGACCACGTACCAAACCTATCTGGCTGCAAATGCGCAATTGCAAACGGAAGTTAGCTGCCTGGTCTGAGAGAGACATCTGTCAGCTCTCTGCTGCTGCAGCGAGCTTCAACACAGCAGCTGCCCTCAGATAGTCTGGGGGCCGCTGCTCATCGTGAGCAGCCCACGACCGGATATTGCCCCACCCACACCACCTGGACCAATTGCCCCCCTTCCCTCACACCAATTACATGCAGAGAGGCAGCGAGACACCCTCCCTACCCCACTGTGCATGTAGAGAGGCAGCTAGACCCCCTCCCTACCCCAAGGTCTATACAGAGAGGCAGCGCGGGACCCTCCCTACTGCACTGCCCATGCAGAGAGGCAGTGAGACCCCCGTCACTATCCCACTGTCCATGCAGAGAGGTATTGAGACCCCATCCCTACCCCAATGTGCATGCAGAGAGACAGCGAGGCTCCTGCCTACCCATTGTGCATGCAGAGAGGCAGCGAGGTCCCCTCCCGAACCCCGCTGCGCATGTAGAGAGGAAGCAAGCCACGCCTCGCTACTTCACTATGTATGCAGAGAGGCAGAGGGCCACTCTCCCTCTCCCACAGTGTATGCAGAGAGGTAGCGAGACCCCATCCCCACCCCACTGTGCATGAAGAGATGCAGTAAGACCCCGCTCCCTAATCCACTGTGCATGCAGAGAGGCAGAGGGCCACCCTCCCTCTCCCACAGTGTATGCAGAGAGGTAGCGAGACCCCTTCCCCAACCCACTGTGCCTGAAGAGATGCAGTAAGACCCCGCTCCCTAATCCACTGTGCATGCAGATAGGCAGCGGGACACCCGCCCTATCCCATTGTGCATGCAGAGAAGCCGCGAGACCCCATCCCTGCCTCACCGATCGTGTGCAGAGTGGCTGTGGGACCCGCTATCCTCACCAACCTCGTGCAGACCAGCAGCGGGGCTGCTCTCCCTACTCCAACAGTAACATACAGTGTGACATTGGGCCTCTCACGTGACTGGATCGGCCCGCTCCCCAAGGGCCCATCTGCCTTCAGGCCCTGAAGCCTTCAGCTCCCGCTCCTGCAGGTCCAGCCCTTACAGGTCCCGCTCCTGCACGCTACAGCCCGCAGGCCCCGCTAGCTTAAGCCCCTCCTCCTGTAGACCCTGCCAACTCAGGCCCCACCCCCTGGCACTACCCAGTGGACAGTGCTCGGTGCACATTTCCCAAGGGGCACCTACCTTTGACCTCGACCTTGCCCGGTGTCCTCAATGACCTTCGGTTCCGTCCTCATAGATGTGGCCAACTATTTTCCTCACCGGACACAATCTCTACCGGTGGTCAATGCGGGGTCACTTTGTACATTTAAGAAAAACTTGGACGGCTTCATGGATGAGAGGGGTGTGGAGGGATATGGTCCAAGTGCAGGTCTTTGGGACTAGGCAAAAAATGGTTCGGCACAGACAAGAAGGGCCAAAAGGCCTGTTTCTGAGCTGTAATTTTCTATGGTTCTATGGTTCTATCTTTTACTCATGATGGAATAGCGTTTGAGGTCACTTGTCTATGGAAACTCACAGCACACTGAAGACATCATAGACTCTTCCCGAAGCTGTAGAATGCCGCCCGTGTTCAACAGACCTTCACATGCTCCATCCTTCACCTGCTCAAATTCCAGTGGCGGTCGGGCCGGTACAATTAAAGCCAGGGACTTACCCGGAACACCAACAATCGCCAGGAGGGGATCGTGAAAGCATTGAATCACGTGCAGTAGATATAGAATCCGAACGGCTGACGTTATCCACCAAACATCTGCAGTAAACATATAAATCCACTGGAATAAACTCCTGTCTATGCTTGGAACATTCTAATCCATTGTTCCCAGATGCTGATCCATTGGTGGAACATTCCATTCCATTGTTCCCAGATTCTGATACATTGTTGGAACATTCCATTCCATTGTTCCCAGATTCTGATCTCTCCTCTCCCTCCCTCCCTCTTCACAGCCGCTGACCTATGTTAGTGTCGGAGTTGCCGCTCCCGCTGACTGAATGGGACAACACATTGAACGGAATCCCTTATTTGTCGAAGAGGGAAAACCCTCCAGACACACTAATCTGATCCATGGAGACTGACATCAATTACAGTCTCGAAACAAACATCTTCACTTCACCCCCTTCAATCCAACACTGTTTATACACACAGGAGAAGATTTACACCCTAGATGGGATGCTGACGGTCAGGGAGGTATGGAAAGTTGGAAATAAGGGAGGGTCGGACCGTAAATCTTTCAGTATTCATTCTATGTAACAGAGCTCCCTCTCCTCGCGTTCATTCTGAGATGACGAGAATATAAAAACAGGGGTGTGCTGCTGAGGATTAATAATTCACACAGATCACATTCAGAATATTGTCAGCAATTTTGGGTCCCGTATCTAAGGAAGGATGCGCTGGATTTGGAGAGGGTCCAGAGGAGGTTCACAAGAATGATCCGGGGAATGAAAGACTTAACGCATGAGGAGCGTCTGAGGACTTTGGGTCCATACTCGATGGAGTTTGGAAGGATACGGAGGGGGATATGATTGAAACTTACAGAATATTGAAAGGCCTGGATAGAGAGCCCATGGGGACGACATTTCCATTAGTAGGAGAGAGTAGGACCTGAGGGCACAACTTCAGAGGAAAGGTACGTCCCTTTAGAACTGGGATGCGGAGATGCCGGAGTTGGACTGGGGTGGGCACAATAAGAAGTCTCACAACACCAGTTGTTCACTCACCTGATGAAGGAGCAGCGTTCCGAAAGCTCGTGATACCAAATAACCCTGTGGGACTTTAACCTGCTGTTGTGAGACTTCTTACTTTCGAACTGTGTCGATGAGGAATTTCTTCAGCCAGAGGCTGGTGAATCTGTGGAATTAATTGTCACACAAGGCTGTGGAGGCCAGATCATTGAATGTATTTATGAAATAGATATCTAGGTTCTTAACTGGTAAAGCGCTCGAGGGTTACGGGGGGGAAAACGGGAGAATGGGTTTGAGAAACCTATCAGCCAGAATTGAATGGCGGAGCATGACAGACAGTTATCACCTTGAGGAGAATGTGAGAGGGGGATACTGGGACAACTGGACAGACAAGCAGTACCTTGAGGAGCGTATGAGGGGGACAGTATGACACCGGGACAGACAAGCCGCATCTTGAGAGAATGTGAGAGGGGGGCACTGGGACTCCGGGACATACAGTCAGCACCTTGCGAACAGTGTGAGAGGGGGATAATGGGACATCGGGACAGAGAAGCAGCACCTTAAGGAGAGTGTGCGAGAGGGACACTGGGACACGGGGTGAGACAAGCAGCACGTTGAGGTGAGTGTGAGAGGGCAACACGGGGACACAGACACAGACTGTCTGCACCTTGAGGAGAGTAAGAGGGGGATACTGTGACACCGGGCAGACATTCAGCACCTTGAGGAGAGTGTGAGAGGAGAAAACTGGGACAAACAAGAAGCACCTTCAGCAGGGTGTGAGAGGAGGGCACCAGGACACCGGGACAGTCAAGCACCACCTTGCGGAGTGTGTGAGAGGAGGAAATTGCGACACCGTGGCATCGGACGCCACTGAGATAGACAGTCAGTACCTTGAGGAGAGTGTGAGAGGGGGATACTGAGACACAGGGACAGACAGACAGCACCTTGAAGAGAGTGTGAGAGGAGGACACTGGGATACCGGTACAGACATGCTGCGCCGTAAGGAGAATGTGAGAGCGGGGCACTGGGACACCGGGGCAGACAATCAGCACCTTGTCGACAGTGTGAGAGGAGGACACTGGGACACTGGAACAGAGAGTCAGCACATTGAGGAAATTGTGAGAAGGGAGCACTGGACACCGGGACATAAGTCAGCAGATTGAGGAGAGTGTGAGAGTGGGACACTGGGATACGGGGACAGACAAACAGCACTTTGAGGGAAACGTTACAGGGGGACAATGGGACACCGGGACAGTCAAGGAGCGCCTTGAGGAGAGTGTGAGAGGAGCACAGGTAGTCAGCACCTTGAGGAGAGTGTGAGAGGGTGACACTGGGACATTCCGTCAGACAATCCGCACCTTGAGGAGACTGTGGGAGGAGGACAGTAGGTTACTGGGGTAGACAAGCAGCACCTTGAGGTGAATGGGAGAGCAGGAGACCGGGACAGACAAGTAGTACCTTTGCGGAGAACGTGAGAAGAGGACACTGGGGCACCGAAACTGACAATCAGCACATTGTGGAAATTAAGAGAGGGGACAGTGTGAACCCGGGACAGACAATCAGCACCTTGAGGAGATTATGAGAGGGGACAGTGGGACACCGGGATAGACAGTCAGCATCTTGAAAAGAGTGTGCAAATGAGACAGTGGAACATCAGGACAGACAGCACATTGAGGAGTGTGTTGAGAGGGGGACACTGGGACACCCGGACCGACAATTGGCACCTTGAGGAGAGTGTGAGAGGGACACTGGGACACCGGGACAGACAAGCAGCTCCTTGAGGAGATTGTGAGAGTGAGCACATTGAGGAAAATGTGAGAACGGGACACTGGGACACCGGGACAGACAAGCAGCAAATTGAGGAGAGTGTGAGAGTGGGACAAAAGGACACCGGAGAGACAGTCTGCAACTTGAGGAGCGTGTGAGATGGGGACACTGGGACACCGGGACAGACATGCAGCGCCTTGAGAAGAGTGTGAGAGGAGGACAGTGGGACACCGGGACAGAGAATCCACGCCTTGAGGAGAATGTGAGCAGGGGACATTGGGACACCGGGACAGACAAGCAGCATCTTGAGGAGAGTGTGAGGGGGGTTGGAGGCGGGGTGGGGGGAGTGTGGGCGGGAGAAACTGGGACACCGGGACAGACAGTCAGCACCTTGAGGAGAGTGTGAGGAGGACATTGGGACACCCGGACAGACAGTCAGCATCTTGAGGAAAGTGTGTGAGGGGGACACTGGGACATGAGGTCGGACAGTCAGCACATTGTGGAGAGTGTGAGAGGGGTCTCTGGGACACCGGGAGAGACAAGCAGCAACTTGAGGAGAGTGTGAGAGGGCAACACGGGGGCACCGGGACAGACACGCAGCACCTTGAGGAGAGTGTGAGAGGGGTGTCTGGGACACCGGGAGAGACAAGCAGAAACTTGAGGAGAGTGTGAGAGGGCAACACGGGGGCACCGGGACAGACACGCAACACCTGAGGAGAGTGTGAGAGGGGCCTCTGGGACACCGGGTGAGACAGCGAGCACCTTCAGGAGAGTGTGAGAGGGCAACACGGGGGCATCGGGACATATAGTCTGCACCCTGAGGAGAGTTAGAGGGGGACCCCGTTACAGCGGGACAGACAGTCAGCACCTTGAGGAGATTGTGAGAGGAGGACACTTGGACACTGTGACAGCCAGTCAGCACCTTGTGGAGAGTGTGAGACCGGGGCACTGGGACACCGGGACAGACAGTCAGCAGCTTGAGGAGTGTGCGAGAGGGACACTGGGGCACCGGAAAAGACAAGCAGCACATTGTCGAGAGTGAGAGAGAGCAGGGCAGTGGGACCCCGGGACAGAGAAGCCGCGTCTTGAGCAGAGTGTGAGGGGGACAATGGGACACCAGAACAGGCAAGCAGCATCTTAAGGAGAGTGTGAGAGGAGGATACTGGGATACCTGGACAGACAAGCAGTACCTTGAGGAGCGTGTGAGATGGGGACAGTGTGACAATGGGACAATCAAGCAGCACATTGTGGAGAGTGAGAGACAGCAGGACAGGAGGATACCAGGAAAGACAAGCAGCGACTTGAAAAGAGTGTGAGATGGGACAGTGGGGCACCGGGACAGACAGTCAGCACCTTGAGGAGAATGTGACAGCGGGACACCGGGACAGACAGTCAGCACCTTGAGGAGAATGTGACAGGGGGACACCGGGACAGACAGTCAGCACCTTGAGGAGAGTGTGAGAGGGGGACACTGGGACACCGGGACAGACAGTCAGCACCTTGAGGAGAATGTGACAGGGGGACACCGGGACAGACAAGCAGGAACTTGGGGAGAACGTGAGAGGAGGGCACTCAGACACCAGGGCAGACATTCAATTCCTTGATGAGAGTGTGAGAGGGGGACACTGGGACACCGGGACAGACAATTAGCACCTTTGAGGAGATTATGAGAGGGGGACACTGAGACAGACGGTCGGCACCTTGAGAAGTGGAGCACAGTGGGTCACCGGAACACACAGTCAGCACCTTGAGGAGAGTATGAGAGGGGAATACTGGGACACCGGGACAGGCAACCAAAATCTTGAGCAGAGTGTGACGGGGGAAATTGAGTGACCGGGACAGACCAGCAGCACCTTGAGGAGAGTGAGAGAGGGGGACATGGAGGATTCAAGCTCCTAGTAGAGTCGTGCAGCACTGGGATCGAGACTGTTTGTTTATGTCGTGTAGTGCTGAGGATTGTCTGCAACATCGACTCCACCGTCAGGTGTCAGGGAACACAACTCTTCATTGTGTCTGTTCAAACAACACTCCAAATATTGACTGCCCATTCTGGGAGGATCGCAACAGCTTACCCCACACCTGAGATCACATAGCCTGTTCTCTTAAAGGAATGCCCCAACATATATACCACTCTCCTCTGTAAGTAACACCTCCCACAAACCCACACCCCCTGTACAGCAACAGCTTTTAAAACTATTTGTGAACAATTGGAAATTTTTCTCTATTAACTTCATACAGGCTTGATGCAGAATCTACAGCATACTTAGAATACAGGACAGCCCATAGTTCATTCCTGATCCTTATGTCCATCTGACATATACCTGATCAGGGGGAGCGACAATTCCTTGGGAGTTGATGCCTGCGGACTGGAGTCAATTTTAAGAACCTCTCTGGTGAGTGAGGCCTCGATCAACCCACCAACGTTTGATCGTCTTCCCACCCGTCGTCAGTAACCAATGTCGAGTTCCCTGTCCCGTCATTGAGTGGAGGAGCTGTTGATACCAGGCCTCGCTGGCCTCCCACATAATAGAACAGAGAGTATAGAAGGTGGCAGGAATCTAACCTCAGGCAGAGCAAAAAAAGGTGACAAGAATGAGAAGGGAGGTGGTCAATGCAGGACTGAGTGTGTTGTACCGAAATGGGCGCAGTTTTCGGAAAAACGTAAATGAGCTTGTTGCACACATTGAAATTGGCTGGTACGATGTTGTGGGCATCACAGAGACGTGGCTGCAAGGGGATCAGGGCTGGGATCGAAATATCCAAGGAGAAGTGTCCTATCACAAGGACAGGCAGATGGGCAAAGGGGGCGGGGTTGCATTGTTAGTAAGGGATGCATTAAATCAAAAGCCAGAAGCGACATAGGATCAGAAGGCATAGAATCTCTGTGGGTAGAGTTGAGGAAAGTCAATGTTAAAACGACCCTGATGGGAGCTATGTACAGGCCTCCAAGTAGTAGTCAGGCTGAGGGGCAGTAAATAAATCTGCAGATCGAAAAGATATGTAAAAAGGCAATATTATAACACTCATGGGGGATTTCAATATGAAGGTACACTGGGAGAATTAGGTAGGTGGTGGCTCCCAAGAAAAGGAATTCGTGGAATGTTTCAGAGATGCATTTTTGGATCATCTTGTGACAGAGCCTACTGGGGAACCGGGAGTTCTGGAGTTGGTGATGTGTAATGAGGCACACTTGATTAGGGAACTCAAGGTGAAGGAACCCTGAGGGACCAGTGACCACAATATGATAGAATTTACCCTGCAGTTTGAGAGGGAGAAACTGGAATCAGATGCAAAGATATTAAATGAAATGAAGGTAATTACCAAGACATGAGGGAGGAGCTCGCCAGTGTCAATTGGAAAAGGATCAGAGCATGGAGGACAGTGGAACAACAATGGCGTTTTGCGGGGAGAGGGTTATTCGGGAGGCACAACAGAAATTTATCTCAATGAGGAGGAAACATGGTAAGGGGAGGCCGAAGCATCCATGGCTGATGAGGGAAGTCAAGGACAGCATAAAAGCAAAAGAATCACTGGAGGCAGTGAGGATACCTGAGGACTGGAAAGTAGCGAATGTAACATCGCTGTTTCAGAAGGGAGGGAGGCAGCAGATGGGAAATTATAGGCCGGTTAGCCTGACGTCGGTCATTGGCAAGATTTTAGAGTCCATTATTAAAGATGAGATCGCAGAGTACATGGAAGTGCATAATAAAGTAGGACTGAGTCAGCACGGCTTTGTCAATGGGAGCTCATGTCTGACAAATCAGTTAGTATTCTATGAGGAGGTAACAAGGAAGTTAGATAAAGGAGAACCAGTGGATGTGATTTATTTGGATTTCCAGAAAGCTTTTGACAAGGTGCCACATAGGAGACTGTTAATGCAGTTAAGTGCCCGTGGTGTTAAGGGTAAGACCCTAGCATGGACAGAGGATTGACTGACTGGCAGAAGGCAGAGCGTGGGGATAAACGGGTCTTTTTCAGGATGGCAGCCGGTGACGTGTGGTGTGCCTCAGGGGTCGGTGCTGGGACCACAACATTTCACAATATGCATTTACGATTTGAAAGAAGGAACCGAAGGCACTGTCGCTAAGTTTGCAGATGTTACAAAGATATGTAGAGGGAGAGATACTGTTGCGGAAGCAGGGGGGCTGCAGAAGGAGTTGGACAGATTAGGGAAGTGGGCAAAGAATTGGCAGATGGAATATATTGTGGAAAAGTGTGAGATTATGAACATTGGAAGGAGAAATAGAGACATAGACTTTTTTCTAAATCGGGAAACGCTTAGGAAATCAGAAAAACAAAGGGACGAGGGAGTCCTTGTTCAATATTCTCTTAAGTTTCGCGTGCTGGTTCAGTTGGCAGTGAGGAAGACGAATTCAACGTCAGCATTCATGTCGAGAGGGCTGGAATGCAAGAGTGGGGATAGACCTCGAAGGCTGTAAAAGGCCCCATTTGGTTTATTGTGAGCAGTTTTGAGCCCATTATCTAAGGAAGTATGTGCTGGCCTTGGAAAGGGTCCAGAGGAGATTCACAAGAATGATCCCTTGAACGAAGATGTTGTCGCATGAGGCACGGTTGAGGATTCTGGGACTCGACTCGTTGGAGTTTAGGAGGATTAGCGGGGGATCTCATAGAAACAGAGTGGATACATCAGAGTGGATAAATCCCCAGGACCGGGCAGGGTACTCCACGGACCTTGAGGGAAGCGAGTGTTGAACTTGCAGGGGCCCTGGCAGACATATTTAAAATGTCAGTATTCACGGGGGAGGTGCCGGATGATTGGAGGGTGGCTCATGTTGTTCCGTTGTTTAAAAAAGGTTCCAACAAAAATCCGGGAAATTATAGGCCAGTAAGTTTGACGTCGGTGGTGGGCAAGTTATTGGAAGGTGTGATAAGGGATAGGATCTACAAATATTTGGATAGACTGGGACTTATTAGGGAGAGTCAACGTGGCTTTGTGCGCGGTAGGTCACGTTTGACCAATCTATTAGAGTTTTTCAAGGAGGTTACCAGGAAAGTGGATGAAGGGAAGGCGGTGGATGTTGTCTACCTGGATTTCATGCAAGGCTTTTGACAAGGTCCCTCATGGTAGGATGGCTAGGAAGGTTCAGTCACTAGGTATACATGGGGAGGTAGTAAATTGGATAAGACACTGGCTCAATGGAAGAAGCCAGACAGTGGTTGTGGAGGATTGCTTCTCTGATTGGGGGCCTGTGACTCGTGGTGTGCCGCAGGGATCGGTGTTGGGTCCATTGTTGTTTGTCATCTATATCAATGATCTGGATGATAATGTGGTAAATTGGATCAGCAAGTTTGCTGATGATACAAAGATTGGAGGTGTAGTGGACAGTGAGGAAAGTTTTCAAAGCTTGCAGAGGGATTTGGACCAACCAGAAAAATGGACTGAAAAATGGCAAATGGAATTTAACGCAGACAAGTGTGAGATATTGCACTTTGGAAGGACAAACCAAAGAAGAACGTACAGGGTAAATGGTAGGACTCTGAAGAGTGCAGTTGAACAGAGGGATCTGGGAACACAGGTACATAATTCCCTAAAAGTGACGTCACAGGTGGATAGGGTCGTAAAGAGTGCCTTTGCTACATTGGCCTTTATAAATCGGAGTATCGAGTATAAAAGTTGAAGTGTTATGGTAAACATAGAACATAGAACATAGAACATTACAGCGCAGAACAGGCCCTTCGGCCCACGATGTTGCACCGACCAGTTAAAAAAAAAAAAACTGTGACCCTCCAACCTAAACCAATTTCTTTTCGTCCATGAACCTATCTACGGATCTCTTAAACGCCCCCAAACTAGGCGCATTTACTACTGATGCTGGCAGGGCAATCCAATCCCTCACCACCCTCTGGGTAAAGAACCTACCCCTGACATCGGTTCTATAACTACCCCCCCTCAATTTAAAGCCATGCCCCCTCGTGCTGGATTTCTCCATCAGAGGAAAAAGGCTATCACTATCCACCCTATCTAAACCTCTAATCATCTTATATGTTTCAATAAGATCCCCTCTTAGCCGCCGCCTTTCCAGCGAAAACAATCCCAAATCCCTCAGCCTCTCCTCATAGGATCTCCCCTCCATATCAGGCAACATCCTGGTAAACCTCCTCTGCACCCTCTCCAAAGCCTCCACATCCTTCCTGTAATGTGGGGACCAGAACTGCACACAGTACTCCAAGTGCGGCCGCACTAGAGTTGTGTACAGTTGCAACATAACGCTACGACTCCTAAATTCAATCCCCCTACCAATAAACGCCAAGACACCATATGCCTTCTTAACAACCTTATCTACTTGATTCCCAACTTTCAGGGATCTATGCACACATACACCTAGATCCCTCTGCTCCTCCACACTATTCAAAGTCCTCCCGTTAGCCCGATACTCAACACATCTGTTATTCCTACCAAAGTGAATTACCTCACACTTCTCCGCATTAAACTCCATCCGCCACCTCTCGGCCCAACTTTGCAACCTGTCTAAGTCTTCCTGCAAACTACGACACCCTTCCTCACTGTGTACCACACCACCGACTTTGGTGTCATCAGCAAATTTGCTAATCCACCCAACTATACCCTCATCCAGATCATTAATAAATATTACAAACAGCAGTGGCCCCAAAACAGATCCCTGAGGTACACCACTTGTAACCGCACTCCATGATGAATATTTACTATCAACCACCACCCTCTGTTTCCTATCCGCTAGCCAATTCCTGATCCAATTTCCTAGATCACCCCCAATCCCATACATCTGCATTTTCTGCAGAAGCCTACCATGGTGAACCTTATCAAACGCCTTACTAAAATCCATATATACCACGTCCACTGCCTTGCCCCCATCCACCTCCTTGGTCACTTTCTCAAAAAACTCAATAAGGTTAGTAAGGCACGACCTACCTGCCACAAAACCATGCTGACTATCACCTATCAATTCATTACTCTCCAAATAACTATAAATCCTATCCCTTATAATTTTTTCCAACATCTTGCCGACAACAGAAGTGAGACTCACCGGTCTATAATTCCCGGGGAAGTCTCTGTTCCCCTTCTTAAACAATGGGACAACATTCGCTAACCTCCAATCTTCTGGTACTATACCAGAGGCCAACGACGACCTGAAGATCAGAGCCAGAGGCTCTGCAATCACTTCTCTTGCCTCCCAGAGAATCCTTGGATAAATCCCATCCGGACCAGGGGATTTATCTATTTTCAGACCCTCCAGAATATCCTGCACATCCTCCTTATCAACTGTAATACTGTCTATTCTACTCCCTTGCAACCCAGTGTCCTCCTCAGCTATATTCTCATAAGGTTATAGGAGGCCGAATTTGGAGTATTGTGTACAGTTTTGGTCACCTAGTTACAGGAAGGATGTAAATAAGATTGAAAGAGTGCAGAGAAGGTTCACAAGGATGTTGCCGGGACTTGAGAAGCTGAGTTACAGAGAGAGATTGAATAGGTTGGGACTTTATTCCCTGGTGCGTAGAAGATTGAGGGGAGATTTGATAGAGGTGTATAAGAGTTTGATGGGTATAGATAGAGTGAATGCAAGCAGGCTTTTTCCGCTGAGGCGAGGGGAGAAATAAACCAGAGGGCATGGGTTAAGGGTGAAAGGAGAAAAGTTTAAAGGGAATATTAGGGGGGGCTTCTTCACGCAGAGAGTGGTGGGAGTGTGGAATGAGCTGCCGGATAAAGTGGTAAATGCGGGGTCACTTTTAACATTTAAGAAAAACTTGGACGGGTTCATGGATGAGAGGGGTGTGGAGGGATATGGTCCAAGTGCAGGTCAGTGGGACTCGGCATAAAATGGTTCGGCACAGACAAGAAGCGCCAAGGGGCCTGTTTCTGAGCTGTAATTTTCTATGGTTCTATGGTTCTAAGGAAACTTACAGGATACTGCGAGGTCTGGATAGAGTCGACGTGCAGAGGACTTTTCCACCAGTCGGAAAAACTAGAAGCAGAGGGCACAACCTCAGGCTGAAGGGACGATCATTTAAAACAGAGTGGAGGAGCAATTTCTTCTGCCAGAGAGTGTTGAATCTGTGGAACTCTTTGCCGCAGAAGGCTGTGGAGGCCGGGTCATTGAGTGTCTTTGAGACAGAGATAGATAAGTTCTTGATTAATAAGGGGTTCAAGGGTTACGGGGAGAATGCAGGAGAATGGGGATGAGAAAAAAAACCCGACCATGATTGAATGGCGGCGCAGCTTCGATGGGCCGATTGGCCTAATTCAGCTCCTATGGATGGGGGGCCAGGACAGGTTGTTGGTGATCCGGAAAACCGAGACGTTTGAACCTCAGAAAAATCAAAACTCAAAAATCAAAGCTTTTCCCCGGTTCTAGGGGCGGAAATAGACATGAGTCTTCACTGACAGAACTTACTGCTGGGAAGCAGCTAAGTTTCAATGCCCCATTGAACGAGAAAAGGTAAGTGTCGAAGGTGAGTTTGTGGGATGGGGTGCGCGGGTGTTGTTTCGGACACATTGGGGAGTCGGATGTCATGGGGGGTGGGGTGTACGGGTCAAGGATGTGGGGGCCAAGTCAAAGGGGCTGCAGAGGAGATTCATCAGGATGCTGCCTGGGACGCAACATTTAAGTTATGAATCAGAAGACACAACCTCAGAGTAAATGAGGGGTGTAGCTTATGAGGAGAGATTAAACAGATTGGGTCTGTACTCGTTGGAGTTTAGAAGGATGAGGGGTGATCTTATAGAGACATATAAGATAATGAAGGGGCTGGATAGGGTAGAGGTGGAGAGATTCTTTTCACTTAGAAGGGACACCAGAACTAGAGGGCACAGCCTCAAAATATGTGGGGGCCGGTTTAGGACAGAGTTGAGGGGGAACTTCTTCTCTCAGAGGGTAGTGAATCTCTGGAATTCTCTGCGCATTGAAGTGGTGGAGGCTTCCTCGTTGAATATGTTTAAATCACGGGTAGATAGTTTTCTGATCGATAAGGGAATTAGGGGTTATGGGGAGCAGGCGGGTAAGTGGAACTGATTCGCTTCAGATCAGCCATGTTCTTGTTGAATGGCGGGGCAGTCTCGAAGGGCCAGATTGCCCACTCCTGCTCCTATTTCTTCTGTTCTTATGTTCTTAAATGGACGCTTCTTTAAAAATGAGATGAGGAGGAATTTCTTCAGCCAGAGGGTGGTCAATCTGTGGAACTCGTTGCCACAGACGGCTGTGGAGTCCAGGTCATTGAGTATCTTTAAGACAGATTTAGGTTCTTGATCAAAAAGGGCATCAAGGGTGACGGCGAGAAGGCAGGCGAATGGGGATGAGAATCATATCAGCCATGATTGAATGGCGGAGCAGACTCGAGGACCGAATAGCCTAATTGTACTCCTGTATCTTATGGTTTTATGAAGAGAGGTTGGATAGGCTTGAGCAGTTTACGTTGGAACAGGGAAGACTGAGGGGCAACCTGATCGAGCTGTACAAGATTATGAGGGACATGGACAGAGTGGATAAGGAGCAGATGTTCCCCTTAGCTGAAGTGGCGGTCACGAGGGGATTTGGGTTCAAGGTGAGGGGCAAGAAGTTCAGGGTGTTGTGAGGAAAAGGCGTTTTACCCAGAAGGTTGTAATGGTCTGGAATGTGCAGCCTGGGAGGGTGGTAGAGGTGGGATGCCTCACATCCTTTAAAAAGTACCTGGATGAGCACTGGGCCCATCATATCATTCAGGGCTATGGACCAGGTGCTGGTAAATGGGATGAGGTGGGCAGGTCCGGGAATTTCTTGCGTCAGCGCTGAATCGATGGGCTGAAGGGCCTCGTCTGCACTGTAGTTTTCTGTGATTATATGATGTGAGGAATTTACCCAGAGGGTGGTGATGGTTTGGAATGCCATGACTGGGAGAATGTTTGCGGCGGGTTGTCTCACATCCTTTAAAAATTATCTGATGAGCATTTGGCACGCGACCACATTCAGGGCTATGGGCCAAGTGCTGGCAAGTGGGATTATATGGGCAGGTCAGGTGTTTCGAATGTGTCGGTGCAGACTCGATGGGCTGAAGGGCGTCTTCTGCACCGTGTGATTCTATGATTCTCTGAGTGTTGCTGAGGTCATGGAGTGGCCGGGAAGTGATGGGTTCAGGGGTTGGCGGGAAACAGATCGTGGGAGAGGCAGGTGTGAGTAGAACGTTAGAATGGAACCAGTATCACAAGTAACACAACCACATTGGATCTGTTGTGGTGTCCAATGGGAACAAGCTATAAGGGTCAGCTGAGGCAGTGAACTATGTAACTGTTGAGTAAATGATGTGGTGGTCAGCTGACCAGCTGACTCAGTATAAGTAAGAAGCTGCTGGGGTTTGTGGGAGCTTTGAATGGCCCAGGGTGAGGCCTCGAGTGTTGGAGTAATAAAATGTCGCTTTTAAAGCTTTTTGTTTGCTTGACAAGTTGGAGCAAGTTTTGTTTCATTATATTGCCAGGAACTGAAGAGTTCCTTCTGCTGGATGAACATGGAATACCGACGGGGTTTGGCGGGGGTGGGGTAGTGGTGGGGGTAATGTGTGTGGGGCTGTCACAAATGGGGCACCGCCTGCGCCTTTAAAATAAAATCCAAAGTTACAAGAGATTTTCCGCCTTCCTAATGTTTTCAGTGTAACTATGATGTGATGTCAGTGATTGAAATCAGTTTGTCAGATGGTAGCAGGCACAGCACAATTCTCCAGTGGAATAGGCCTTCTGGGCAATTGCCGCGTAAACCCTTAACTATCAGGGGTGCAACAAGTACGATACTACCCAGCCCCCCTTCCCATTACCAAGCACACCCCCTGCCCCCACCACGGACCGTCCCCCCCGGCGCCCCCCCCTCCCCCACCCAGTCCATGCTCCAATCCATTGCCAATTAAAGCTCTATCTCTCACATTTACCAAGTCCCAGCATCCACCGCACTCCGAGGTATTGAATTACGCAGATTCACCACTCATTGAGAGAAGTAATTTCTCCCCATGTCTGTTTTAAATCTAACTGCTTCAGGTGATCGGGCCCTGCTTCTCGTTATACTCCTGGTGGATCTTCCCTGAAGGCAGTTGTGTTCTTTTTTATAATCCTAATGACCTATTAACAACCCTGTACTCAGATTGGCTTGAGGATGGCAACAACAGTAACTTCAAATCTGATAGGTCCCCTTTAGCTGAGTGTTTTATTTACACTCATCGGCTGACGCTATGCAAAACCATGATGCGCAGATGCCGGCGTTGGACTGGGGTAAGCACAGTAAGACGTCTCACAACACCAACTTAAAGTCCAACAGCTTTATTTGGCAGCAGAAGCTTTCGGAGCGCTGCCCCTTCGTCAGTTCTGTTCACAAGCGGGGCATATAAAGACACAAACTCAATTTACAAGATAATGGTTGTAATGCGAGTCTTTAGAGGTAATCAAGTCTTAAAGGTACATACAAAGTGAATGGAGAAAGGGCCAAGCAAAGGTTAAAGAGGTGTGTATTGTCTCCAGCCAGGACAGTTGGTGAGATTTTGCAAACCCAGGATTGTCGATCACCAGGAGTGTTCTTTTCCAGTCGGGAAACACTTCAGCAGTCACGGGCATTCAGCCTCTGATCTTCAGGTAACCATTCTCCAAGGCGGCATTCACAAAACACGACAGCGCAGAATCGCTGAGCAGAGACTGATAGCCAAGTCCCACACACATGAGGATGGCCACAATCGGGATCTTGGTTTCATGTCACACTATCTGTAACCTCCATGACGTGCCTGGGGTTGCACAATCTCACTAACTGTCCTGGCTGGAGACAATACACACCACTTTTCCCTGTGCTCCACCCTTTCTCCACTCACATTCTCTGTGCCTTTAAGACTTGATTATCTGGAAAGACTCGCATACCAACCATTATTTTGTAAATTGAGTCTGTGTCTTTATATGCTCTGTTTGTGAACACAGCCCCTCACTCGGAGGAAGAAGGAGCAACATTCCAAAAGCTTGTGCTACCAAATAAACCCTGTTGGCTTTAACCTGGTGTTGTGAGACTTCTTACTGTGCTGACCACAAGGCAAAATCTGCAGAGCGGGTTACCAAGGCAACCCCAATACTTTGGACTCTGAAACAAATGTTCCAACTTAGAGTCTCTATGTACTCTGCAATTTAAACATCTAAGCACCGAACAAAAACAGCTTTTAAAATGGACCATACACGTTTTTCCCTCTGAAGGTTTTTACAGTTCTTTGACATATTTCTCGCACCTTTTACATCTTTACGAACTCAACTTCACAATACAGGCAGCATTGACATAGTGATCAGCGCATTGTAGATGTGATAATTGGACAAGGACGCACACCAGTCGTAACAGTCTCAAACAGGGTAGAACAGATGGCAAGAATGGCAGAGTTAAACAACTGGTGCATAATTAATAATCAGTGGGGAAACTTACTAGGGACACTAACAACAGCCAGGATTGGATAGTAAAAGTGTTTCTCTCGTTAGTAGAATACTTCCTGGCACCTTGGCTGCTTGCAAATGACTGAATGGTGTAAGGAATCTGTTATCCATATACCAACCAACGACTCCTCCATTTCCCCTCTGTGGGTCTCGCACATCTCCAGGCACATTGTTATACTCAGTATCCATATGGCAGGACAACCCATCTGTAAAACAAAACGGAAGACCTCCTTGCCTCCACATTGCCGTCCACCCTTCCTGAAACCACTTCAAACGGAAGGGTGCCATTGTATTCCTCGCTTGCAGTTACCTCTTTTGAAATTGCCGCCGTGCAATTTCAGAAGCTGCCGGCTGCGGTACTGTATTTCGCAGCCCGGCTCCCCAGGGTCCTAGTGCCCTGCGTCCATTCTTAAACAAGGGAAGTTCCCGACTTCCACACTACTGTTCCCAATTCGGAAGACATCACATACACAGAATAATCAACACGGAAAACTACTAAAACAACCAGAACGTGAATCCTATACCATATATGCTAAGGTAATGGGGACGGTTAGAAAACAAAGAAATGTGTGTGTGGGTGTGGCGGGGGGGGGGGGGGGGGGGGCGGCGGGGGGGGGGGGGGGGGGGCGGGTGGGGCGCAGGAGAGGCTCATAGCTCCTTGAAAGTGGAGTCACAGATGTACAGAGTGGTGAAGAAGTCATTCGGCATACTTGGTTTCACTGGTCAGAACAGTGAATAAAGGAGCTGGGACAACTTGATGAAGTTGTACAAGACATTGGTAAGGCCACACTTGGAATACTGTGCACAGTTCTGGTCACCCTGTGATCGGAAGGATATTATTAAACTACAAAGAGTGCAGAAACGTTTTACTAGGAGGGTATCGGGACTTGATTGTTTGTGTTTTAAGGAGAAGCATGATCGACTGGAATTTTTTTCCCTGGGGTGCAGGAGGCGTCGCGGTGATCTTATAGAGGTCCACTAAATAATGAGAGGCATAGATCAGTGAGATAGTAAATATGTTTTCCCAAAGAAAGGGGCTCTAAAACTGGAGGGCATACGTTTAAGGAGAGAAGAGAAGATACAAAATGGTCCAGAGGGGCAGTTGTTTCACACAGAGGGTGGCGAGTGTCTGGAACAAGCTGCCAGAGGTAGTAGAGGTGGGTGCAATTTTGACTCTGAAAAAGCATTAAGACAGTTACATGGGTAAGATAGTGGAAAATGGGCCAAATGCCGGCAATTGGGACTAGTTTAGCGGTCTATAAAATGGGCAGCATGGACATGTTGGGCCTGTTTCCACGCTGCAAACCTCGATGAGTCTATGTTTTCCGGCCGTGTTCGTTCTAACGGCAGGAAATCCCGCCTGAGTTCAACGGGATACAAAAATGGACCATATACGTTTTTCCATCTGAAGGTTTTTACAACTCTTTGACATATTTCTCGCACCTTTTACATCTTTACGAACTCAACTTCACAATACAGGCAGCATTGACATAGTGATCAGCGCATTGGAGATGTGATAATTGGACAAGGACGCACACCAGTCGTAACAGTCTCAAACAGGGTAGAACAGATGGCAAGAATGGCAGAGTTAAACAACTGGTGCATAATAAATAATCAGTGGGGAAACTTACTAGGGACACTAACAACAGCCAGGATTGGATAGTAAAAGTGTTTCTCTCGTTAGTAGAATACTTCCTGGCACCTTGGCTGCTTGCAAATGACTGAATGGTGTAAGGAATCTGTTATCCATATACCAACCAACGACTCCTCCATTTCCCCTCTGTGGGTCTCGCACATCTCCAAGCACATTGATATACTCAGTATCCATATGGCAGGACAACCCATCTGTAAAACAAAACGGAAGACCTCCTTGCCTCCACATTGCCGTCCACCCTTCCTGAAACCACTTCAAACGGAAGGGTGCCATTGTATTCCTCGCTTGCAGTTACCTCTTTTGAAATTGCCGCCGTGCAATTTCAGAAGCTGCCGACTGCGGTACTGTATTTCGCAGCCCGGCTCCCCAGGGTCCTAGTGTATCTTCTTTTCTCTCCTTAAACTTACGCCCTCCAGTTTTAGAGCCCCTACCTTTGGGAAAACATATTTACTATCTCACTGATCTATGCCTCTCATTATTTAGTGGACCTCTATAAGATCTGTTTCTCGCCTAGCATGGGGTTCGTAATGGGTGGGAATGGACAATTCCATCCCGTGTTAATCAATAGCAATCCGTGCTTATATCATAGAATCATAGAATCCCTATAGAGCAGGAGGAAGTTATTCGGCCCATCGAGCCTGCACCGACAACAGTCCCAGCCAGGCCCTATCCCATAATCCTCTCGAACTCCCCTTCCCCCTCCGATACCCACTCAGCCCCTTTCACACTCAGACTCCTCAAACAGCCCTGCCCACACTCAGAACCTCACCCGACCCGGTCCCACTCAGATCCCCACTCAGCCCCCTTCTCCTCAGAATCCATTACACCCGCCCCCAACCTCAGAACCCCACTCAACCCCCTTCTCCACAGACTCCTCACACACCCGCCTCCACCCTCAGAACCCCACTCAACCCCCTCCTCCTCCGACTCCTCACATACCCGCCCCCACCCTCAGAACCCCACTCAACCCCCTCCTCCACAGACTCCACACACACCCACCCCCACCATCAGAACCCCACTCAAACCCCTCCTCCTCCGACTCCTCACACACCCGCCCCCACCCTCAGAACACCACTCAACCCCCTCACCACTTCGACAGCCCACTCAGGTATTCTAAGATTCTTCGAGGGGTGCAGAAATGTCTAGCTATGAGGCGAGCTGGGGTAGTTTGGGATTATTTTTATTGGAACAAAGAAGGCTGGGCAGTTACTTGAGAGAGATGTACAAAATAATGAGGATAAGATATAGAATGGACAGGACAAAAAGTTTTCCCTCCCTGGGGAAGTCCAGAACCAAGGGACATCGGGGACATGAAGTATTTATGCAAAGGTTGTTGTTGTTGTCCAAATTCACTGCCATATTTGCCTGTACAGGCAGAGACCCTAATCTCCTTTAAAAGTGTCTGGATCTACAGATTATTACCTGAATGGGTTTATATTAGGAGAGGGGAATGTGCAATGAGACCTGGGCGTCCTCGTACACCTGTCACTAAAGATAAGTATGGAGGTGAAGTAGGCAGCAAATAAGGCAAATGGTATGTTGAGCTTCATAGCGAAAGGATTCGAGTACAGGAATAGGGATATCTTCCTGCATTATACAGGGCATTGGTGAGGCCACACCTGGAGTATTGTGTGCAGTTTTGTTCTCTTTATCTGAGGAAGGATGTCCTTGCTCGAGCGGGAGTGCAGAGAAGGTTTACCAGACTGACTCCTGGGATGGCAGGACTGACGTAAGAGGTGTGATTGAGACTGTTAAGATTGTATTTGATGCAGTTCAGAAGAATGAGGGGGGAATCTCACAGAAACCTGTAAAATTCGAACAGGATCAGACAAGGTACATTCAGAAAGAATGGTGGGGGAGTCCAGAACTACATTGAGGATAGGAGTTAGACAGTTTGGAAGAGAGATGACGAGAAATTTCTTCACCCACAGTGTCGGCAGCCTGTGGAATTCTCGACCACGAAAAGTACTTGGAGCCAAACTATTGAATGTTTTCAAAAATCAGTTCGATATGGAACTGGGAGCAGAGGGGATCAAAAGTTTTGGCGGGAAGGCACGATCAGGATATTGAGTTGTAAGATCAACCATGATCAGAATGTTTGGGGGAGAAGGCTGGAATGGCCAAATGGCCTCTTCTTGCTTCTTGTTTCTATGTTTCTGTGGGCTTTGTTCAGGCATGTGGGATTAGAAAGTGTACTTGGGTCTCCTTGGGCCAGCATGAACAAGATGGGCCGAATGTCCTCCTGATTCTTAATGGAACGAAAACCACAATAGCTGACACATGTCGACCATGCGGCAGTAGCCCAGAAGTGTTAGATGGTGTAAATGCTGAAAGTAAACAACTGTGTAATCAAAGCAGAGTGAGTACGTCAAGATGATTTTAATCCTAACATAAACTGAGAGAGACGGACAAGTACATTCCGGAAGGTAATGATTTTCTGGAGTGTGTCTGGGATCACCTCCTATGGCAGCATGTCTTGGATGCATAAGGAATCAATGATTACCGGATCTAATACTGAACAACGAACCTGATATACTTTATGACCGAGGCGTTCGTGAGCACTTGTCAAATAGTAAGCATCCAATGTCTGTGCCACATTGGATAATTGGACCCGACAGTGCAAAGCCAGCAAAAAGGCACAGAAAGAGTGGGAAACAATGAATCTGATGGAGAACAACTAACGCACACATCAGAGTCCCCAAACCAACCTCCCCAGCTCAAGCTCCTCAAACACTTTCAGCTGAAATATCCATACCTTGAGGAAAAAAAAATAAAAATCCCACAACAAAATAATAAAAAACCCCAAACCACACCCTACCCTTCCCCTCTCCCGCACACCTGGACACCGGAACACAATCTTCACCATTCACCCCCAGTAAGAATAGGCCATAAATAAATAGAGGGAAAGAAATGAGCCCAATAGGAGAGCATGGCGGCTCAGACACTGAGGACAATGGACCACAAAGGATGGAGGGAACTGGATGAATTCCGAAAGGAAAAAAAAGGTGGAGCTAGAGGAAAGCGGGACACATCCACTCACCTATCAAACCCTTGATCGGTACAGATCCATCCCACTCTCAACGTTCCAAAGCCAAGAAAAAGACAAGAATGTTGACAGAAGGAAAGAATCCAAAGCAAAACAAACTACTCGCTGAGCAACCAGATTCACAATTGGAATTCAGCCCCTCCCCAACTGCCACAGAAAGAGGGACTTCTCCCAAATCCTCAGAGCCCAACAGAAGCCAACCCTGACATCCAAACCCCTCCATTCAATCTGCTCCTTAAAACATTACATGGACCTGAACCCAATCCCCTACTCCTTATAAGGACTCGTCAAACCCCCTTCCCTATCATGAACACATTTGCCGAAAGACCCCGCTAACCATCAGCCCCTTCCGCAACCCACCCTCCCAACAGCCATCCCCCACCTGTGTTGACTCTTTTACGGTTCTGTGGACCTGTGCGCTCAGTTCCCTCTGTATGTTAATGTTCCGAAGGGTTCTGTCATTTGCAGTATAATTCTAAGATCTCTCAGTTAATCTCACTGGGTGTGGTACTAAAACCTTCGCCGAATAGGAGAGGCATCATTTTACGATTCGGCTGTTGCTCTATTTTCATAACGTATTCAGTGTGACAGCGAGCGCCACAATGAGCAAGTAAATGGCCATCGCCAGTCAATCGTTTTGGCAAATCAAATAAATAAGCTGAGGGACAAAACAAGAAAGGCACCCCCGCAAAAAGAAGGGAAGCCCCCCGAAACAAAGGATAAAGCAGAAGGGAAACGTAAAACATGAATGAAAAATGTGTTTAAAGGGATCAATAATCCACGCCAGTTTCTGCGGTGCCCAACGAGCACGGAATGCCTCGATGGTGCGATCGGACACTGATTGCTCCCTCTTTAGGGATACCCAGCAATGAATGCCGCCACGGTGGAGCGGCAGACAGTCGGGCTGGGCGGCCCCGTCGGTCATTCGCTGCCTGGACCTGTTAATAGCACGTTTGGCCGTGCCCAGGAGCAGGTTCACGAGGAGGTCCTCCACCTTCGCCATCCCGTTCCGCACCGGGTGCCCGTAAATCAGGAGCATGGGCCTGAAGCACAAATAAACCTTTAATAATAACGTTTATGAGATAACTCAAAACGGAGTGCAGCTGAATACAGTGAACTGAGACATGCTCCATGGACTCTGCAAGACCACAAACAGGGCAGGTGCCATCCCCAGCCTTTGTTTATTAAGCAATCACATCAGTCATTTTACCACGCCACACAATGCTGGATGAACCCACAGTGAGTAATGTACAGTTGAAAAGGCAGCCAGGCATTTGGGAAAACAGGCCGATAGAATCCTGGATTCACCCAATACAAATTCATGAAGAATTTCACCAGGTTGATTATTTAAATATTTTCGCAATAATGTCACTGGATACGTCACCCCATTCTTCAATTCGTCCCTGAATTTACTTTGGGTCCCGGCATAAATTAACGGGTTAATGCAGCAGCCTGGTACCTAAGAAAAATGAAGCAGCGTGCCTCAATGACTATCGGACGGTGGCTCTGACATCCATCATTATGAAATTCTTCGAAAGGCGAGTCATGGCACTAATCAATTCCATACCCCTGGATAACCTGGATCCACTACAGTTTGCCTATTGCCTCAAGAGGCCCACAGCAGATGTCACCTCCCTGGCACTGCACTCAACCCTGGAACACCTCGATAACAAAGGCACCTCTGTCAGAATCCTATGTATTCACGACAGCTCAACCTTCAACGCTATAATTCCCACAAAACGCATCACCAAACTCCGTGGCCTGCTGCTCGGCTTCCCCATCTGTGGCTGCATCCTGAACTTCCGATCCCACAGACCACAATCAGCAAGGATAGGAAACAACACCTTTTCTACAAATATCCTTCTTGTGCCTGCCACACAGTCTGTTTTCATCCTTATTCGGTGGACAAATAACTGCGAGTCGACGTCTTCCTCGTATAAACAATATTTATTTAAGACACACAATCAATAATCACCCACCCAACCAACAACAAGTTACCTTACAGAAAATGCGAGAGTTCAAGTCCAATACAATAACTTGAATTAACTTTACATGACTGGCAACGACCCAAGCAGATACTGGCCTTTATCTGTGCTCTGGCCTCGGTCGGCCTCTGCGTAGTCTGGTCCTTTGGTCTGGTCTGGCACTCTGGCCCTGGTATTTCTTTCTTCTCGGGTGTGGTGGCTCTCCTCCTGCTGGTCGTCGCTGACGATGGCCACCGATGTTGTAGCTCGTTCGTGGGGTCAGAGAGAGAGAGAGAGAGAGAAATCCTTGGTTGTGCAGTAACCTTTATACCCGGTTGGGTTTCGCGCTCCTTTTGCCATTTCCAATCAATCGATGAGGACTTGATCACCCTGTTCAATAAAATCCGTTCGGGTGCTGCCACACCAATCTCTGGGTGTGCCCCCAACGGCCATGTCTGTAGGTGCTGGGGGCACAGAGGGTTCACAAGTCTCTCCCAAATAAGGGGTTACAGCACCCTTATGTTTGGTAAACACCCTTGTTCGACCAGAAAGTCTTTTTTGTCTTAGAGATGAACCATAACCTGTGTATTCACAAGTCTGGGTTGCACCCTGTTTAGCTCTGTCTTGCCCAATTATCCCAGAGTGGTTTACAAATCGCTATTTTAGACGGCCCATTTTGCCACCGTCCCTGCTTTGATCCTGAACGTGAAGCGTGATGGATCACAAACTCAGGACCAGTATTGTCAGGAACTCCCCAGTCAGTCAACAGTCAAGCAAGGCCCAGGCATTTGGCATGCACAGTAATAATACATTCTTACAACATATTCCAGAAGCGACAAACAGCAGCGATCTGCAAATCAAAAAAACACATATTCTCAACACCATTATTACAATAAGCTAATTTCCCACAAATACAGACAATCAAATATTTCAAACACCATTATTACAATAAGCTAACTATAACCCAACATTCAAACACACATTGGAATAAAGTATTCGGAGATCTGAGGCACATTTGGTAGTCGGATTTTCAACGGCTCAATAGTACAAATCGCAATATGGCAGGCTTCTTGTAAAGATTGCTCTACTGAATTAGAGGGGACCATGATTCAAGGGCAGACCCTACATTCTGCCTCTGGGTGATCCCCTTTTTCATCGGCTGAATTGGACAGTGAGGTTGATTCGATATTCCAGGGTGAAAAGATCAGTGCTACCGCCATGTGTGACATTATGCGAACAAATGGGTGGATTTGGATGTTTGAGCCCCAGTTCCAAAGGTGATCCCACCAAGACGTGACTTTAATTTCTTTAATCCTCCTTTTCACGTCTTGGTGAAGATTCTGTAGGCTGTAGCAATTTTGCCCGAATCAGGTTCAATTCCTCTGGCAGGAGTTTTAGGCTTGTGTCATATTTCTCCTGATACTCACCGAGAGTCTGTCGGAGCTCGTCAGTGGCGTTGAAACCTACCCTCTCCCTCTTATGAATGTCTATTAGATGAATGAGGCCCACCCTGATTGGTATGTCTGATTTGAGGCAGGATGCAGAGTTAGTAATGTTACCATGTGTCGTTCCATACTGGTATTGTTTCAGGGAGGTGGTGAGACAGTATATCCCTGCTCCCTTGTAAGCTACCCGAGTTATTTCTGTGTCCAGGATAAGAGACTCTACTGAGCAATTTAGGCAAATGTTTGTTATGAAGCCACATATTGCATGCTCAATCATGTAAACTGGGTACGGGCATGCGATTATTTCGTCAGTTTGCAGTCATCTGTCCAGAATCCAGAGTAGTGCCTATGCGCATCCCTTCTTTCTCCACTGCGTATGGGAAAGTTTCGTGCCCTATCCAGGTATCCTCATGGATAATCCCGAGATTCTCCACTTCAAAGACCCTCAGTCCGACCCGGACGTCAGTGATTATGGGGAGCCCTATGATCATTCCCAGGGCTTTCCCTGGAGTTCCTTTGCAGACGTCATTGAACCAGAATTTGGTCAACTGTCGCATCTGGCAGCCAGATAATTCGGGGTGTTTCTTACCAGGAAATAAGTGTTCCATCTGTTCGTCACTAATCCAAGACAGAACCTGTCCACTGCGTACCTGCCCTAGGTTTTCCCAAAGATGTTCTATCATCTACCGGCCATATGCATGACATAAAATCTGGTTCTGTTGTCTGTCATCATCCTCTAATTTTTCCCTGAAAAATTTGATTGATTGAAGGCGTGTCCTTCTAACACATCTACCATGATTGTCTTCATTGATGGAAAATATTGTCTGTTTAACCTGTTGTGTCAAAACTCTAAGTTTATTCTCCAGATCAGCTAAATCAAGGGCGTTGATGGTTGCTACCGCAGCCCCGTATGCTGTGACCACGTCATTGACCAACTCCCTCCTTGATCTTTCCGTTCTAACAGGGTGCGAGTCAATTGGAGGTATAATCTCTTAAACTGGGGAGACCACCACTCTGGCAGTTGGGTCACAGCGATATCCACCACCACAGGTACCAATTCTTGGTGAATGTTGCCATACAAAGTTTTCACTGTTTGTTTCAGCATCAATCCAGTATGTGGTCCGGGGGTGACTTCAGGGCAAATAGAGTGGGATGGGTCTGGGGTTGGCTTCGGCCCAGTTCCTATTTCGTACAATGCAAAGTTCCCCTCCATGAGCTTCCCGGGGCACCACTTCCCGAGCTCCAATCGTTTTCTCTGGGCCGTTGGACAGACATCCTATTTTGGGGTAACCATTATGTGAAATTCCCCACCAATCCTCTTCTACGGTGACACTCAAATAACATGCAGTTCAACTGCCATTTGTTTTTTTGTATGCTAGCCGCTGCTTGTTACACACAAACATTATACTCTTCTCGGGGTGCACACATACCACACCCTCCTCACATTCCCGTGCGTCAGGTGGTACAAACCATAAATAACCTGGAAGCCACAAGTTCATTTTGCTTGGAATGTCCTGTGTGCTTATCTCGATGAGGAGTCCGATGAGGTAGATCTTAGGTTGCAAGGCGTTCGATAAGGTCCGCTATGCAAGACTTCGAGAAAAAGTGAGAGGGCATGGAATCCAAGGGGCTGCTGCACTGTGGACCCAGAACTGGCTTGCCCAAAGGAGGCAGAGAGTGTGTATAGATGCGTATTTTTCTAAACGGAGGTCGGTCACCAGTGGTGTGCCCCAGGGATCTGTTTTGGAACCCTTGCCGTTTGTCATTTCCATAAATGACGTGAAAAAAGAACAAAGAACAGTACAGCACAGGAAACAGGCCCGTCGTCCCTCCAAGCCTGTGCCGCTCCTTGGTCCAACTAGACCAATCGTTTGTATCCCTCCATTCCCAGGCTGCTCATGTGACTATCCAGGTAAGTCTTAAACGATGTCAGCGTGCCTGCCTCCACCACCCTACTTGGCAGCGCATTCCCGGCCCCCACCACCCTCTGTGTAAAAAACGTCCCTCTGATAGCTGAGTTATACTTCGCCCCTCTCACCTTCAGCCCGTGACCCCTCGTGATCGTCACCTCCGACCTGGGAAAAAGCTTCCCACTGTTCACCCTATCTATACCCTTCATAATATTGTACACCTCTATTCGATCTCCCCACCTTCTCCGTCTTTCCAAGGAGATCAACCCCAGTCTAACCAATCTCTCCTCATAGCTAAGACCCTCCATACCAGGCAACATCCCGGTAAACCTTCTCTGCACTCTCTCTACGCCTCCACGTCCTTCTGGTAGTGCGGCGACCAGAACTGGATGCAGTACTCCAAATGTTGCCCAACCAGCGTTCTATACAGCTGCATCATCAGACTCCAGCTTTTATACTCTATACCCCGTCCTATAAAGGCAAGCATACCATATGCCTTCTTCACCAACTTCTCCACCTGTTTTTCCACCTTCAAGGATTTGTCGACTTGCACACCTAGGTCCCTCTGTGTTTCTATACTCCTGATGACTCTGCCATTTGTTGTACAACTCCTCCCTACATTATTTCTTCCAAAATGCATCACTTCGCATTGATCCGGATTAAACTCCATCTGCCACCTCTCCGCCCAATTTTCCAGCCTATCTATATCCTGCTGTATTGCCCGACAATGCTCTTCGCTCTCCGCAAGTCCAGCCATCTTCGTGTCATCCGCAAACTTGCTGATTACAGCAGTTACACCTTCTTCCAAATCATTTATATATATCACAAATAGCAGAGGCCCCATTACTTACCTCATTGATCCACTGGAGCAAGCTGAGAGGGGTGATTGAAAAGCAGCAGTGCTGGTAAGAGATTAATTGGATTAATTGAATTGTTTATTTATTTAATTAGTCAGCTAGTGTGTGTATTTTTTTGGCCTTTACTTTAACAGCAGTTTTTCAAGTTTAAAGTGAAGACTAGAAGTGGGCAGCAAAGGAGTCTGGGAAGGGTTTTTATTTTAACTTTAAAAGTCAGTTACCTGGGTGGTTCCCCCTCAGTAGTAGTTTTTTTTTTCTCTCGGGCCCCTAGCCCTATAAATTGGTGCAGAGGAGATACCCGATCCTCTACACTGGTAGAGGATCCCACCATTCCATCCTCCTCTAACCTAATTATAAGTGTGGGGAAGTTTTTTGTTTTCTTTTTTTCTTGCTGGTAATGGCTTCAGGGATGGCAGTTCAGGCAGTATGCTGCATCTCCTGTGGGATGTATGTGGTGAGGAAATCCAGTAGTGTTTCAGGAGATTTTAGTTGTAAGAAGTGCATTAGATTGCAGCTTCTGGAGGAGCGTGTAAAGGAGCTGGAGGGGGAGGTAGAGGAACTCCGCATAATTCGGGAGGCGGAGGTGGAAGTTGATAGGAGTTATAGAGAAATAGTAACTCCTAGAAATGAGGCTTGGGTCAATGCCAGGAGGAGGGGTAAGAAGCAATCGGGAAGACAATCCCCTGGGGCGGTTCCCCTCCATAATAGGTTTTCGGTGCTGGAGGCTACAGTTGAGGAGGAATCAACTGAGCATAGAGAGCAGATCTCTGGGGGTGAGCCGAGTGAGAAAGCTCAGGTGGTTAGGGGCTGTAAAAGACTGGGCCTTGTGATTGGGGACTCCACAATTAAGGGGACAGATAGGAGGGTCGGAACTAAAGGTAGGGACTCAGGGTTGGTGTGTTGCCTACCAGGGGCTGGGGTCCGGGATGTGTCTGACAGGGTATTCAGGACTCTTAGGGGGGAGGGAGATAAACCACAAGTTATTGTACATGTGGGGACACACGACATAGGGAGGATAGGGGAAGGGGATATTAGGCAGGGATTTATGGAGTTGGGGTGGAAACTAAAGGCCAAGACTGACAGAGTGGTTATCTCTGGACTCTTGCCTGTACCACGGGATAGTTTAGAGAGGAATAGGGAGAGGGAAGGTTTGAATTCATGGCTGAGGGGATGGTGCAGGAGGGAGGGGTTCAGGTACTTAAGCAATTGGGGCTCGTACTGGGGAAGGTGTGACCTCTATGAGAAGGATGGTCTACACCTTAATCAGAAGGGGACCAATATCCTGGGGGGTAAATTTGCTAAGGCCATGCAGGGAGGTTTAAACTGATTCGGGGGGGGGGGGGGAGGGATCCTGAGTAGTGGGGCTGAAAGTGAGGGATGCATGGATGGGGACTGCAATGCACGGCATTGCAGAGGTGGGGTGGAGCAGGGTTTGAAATGTGTATACTTCAATGCCAGGAGTATTCGCAATAAAGTGGGTGAACTTGCAGCGTGGATCAGTACCTGGGACTTCGATGTTGTGGCTATTTCAGAGACATGGATAGAGCAGGGGCAGGAATGGATGCTGCAGGTCCCGGGGTTCAAATGTTTTAGTCGAAGTAGGGAAGGAGGTAGAAGAGGGGGAGGGGTAGCATTATTGGTCAGAGATTGTATCACAGTGTCAGAGAGGAGGTTTGATGAGGACTTATCTGTTGAGGTAGTATGGGCGGAGATTAGAAATAGGAGAGGAGAGGTCACCCTGTTGGGAGTCTTTTATAGACCTCCTAAAAGTTCTAGAGAGGTTGAGGAAAGGATTGCGGAGTCAATCCTGCTTAGGAGTGAAAGTAATCGGGCAATTGTTATGGGGGATTTTAACTTGACTAATATTGACTGGAATTGTTATAGCTCTAGCTCGTTAGAGGGGTCAGTTTTTGTTCAAAGCGTGCAGGAAGGTTTTTTGACTCAGTATGTAGACAGGCCAACTAGAGGTGAGGCTATATTGGATCTGGTGCTGGGAAATGAGCCAGACCAGGTGCTAGACTTGGAAGTTGGTGTGCATTTTGGTGATAGTGACCACAATTCGGTTACGTTCACCTTAGTGATGGAAAGGGATAGGCATGAACCTCGGGCCAGTGGTTTTAGCTGGGGGAAGGGTAATTATGAGGCTATTAGGAGAGAATTAGGAAACATAGGTTGGACTAGGAGATTACAGGGACTGGGAACGTCCGACATGTGGAGTTTTTTCAAGGAGCAGCTACTGCGAGTCTGTGATAGGTATGTCCCTGTCAGGCAAGGAGGAATTGGTAGGGCTAGGGAACCGTGGTGCACCAAAAAAGTTTCTTTGTTGGTTAAAAAGAAAAAGGAGGCTTATGTTCGGATGAGACGTGAGCACTCGGGTAGTGCACTAGAAAGCTTTAGATTGGCTAAGAGGGAGTTGAAGAGCGAGCTTAGAAGGGCTAAAAGGGGACATGAGAAGACTTTGGCGGATAGGGTTAAAGAGAATCCTAAGGCGTTCTATAGGTATGTCAAGAACAGAAGGTTGGTTAGGGCAAGTTTAGGGCCAGTTATAGATGGCAGAGGGAAGTTATGTGTGGAACCGGAGGAGATTGGTGAAGCATTGAACCAATATTTCTCTTCGGTGTTCACGCAAGGGGACATGAATATAGCTGAGGAGGACACTGGGTTGCAAGGGAGTAGAATAGACAGTATTACAGTTGATAAGGAGGATGTGCAGGATATTCTGGAGGGTCTGAAAATAGATAAATCCCCTGGTCCGGATGGGATTTATCCAAGGATTCTCTGGGAGGCAAGAGAAGTGATTGCAGAGCCTCTGGCTCTGATCTTCAGGTCGTCGTTGGCCTCTGGTATAGTACCAGAAGATTGGAGGTTAGCGAATGTTGTCCCATTGTTTAAGAAGGGGAACAGAGACTTCCCCGGGAATTATAGACCGGTGAGTCTCACTTCTGTTGTCGGCAAGATGTTGGAAAAAATTATACGGGATAGGATTTATAGTTATTTGGAGAGTAATGAATTGATAGGTGATAGTCAGCATGGTTTTGTGGCAGGTAGGTCGTGCCTTACTAACCTTATTGAGTTTTTTGAGAAAGTGACCAAGGAGGTGGATGGGGGCAATGCAGTGGACGTGGTATATATGGATTTTAGTAAGGCGTTTGATAAGGTTCACCATGGTAGGCTTCTGCAGAAAATGCAGATGTATGGGATTGGGGGTGATCTAGGAAATTGGATCAGGAATTGGCTAGCGGATAGGAAACAGAGGGTGGTAGTTGATAGTAAATATTCATCATGGAGTGCGGTTACAAGTGGTGTACCTCAGGGATCTGTTTTGGGGCCACTGCTGTTTGTAATATTTATTAATGATCTGGATGAGGGTATAGTTGGGTGGATTAGCAAATTTGCTGATGACACCAAAGTCGGTGGTGTGGTAGACAGTGAGGAAGGGTGTCGTAGTTTGCAGGAAGACTTAGACAGGTTGCAAAGTTGGGCCGAGAGGTGGCGGATGGAGTTTAATGCGGAGAAGTGTGAGGTAATTCACTTTGGTAGGAATAACAGATGTGTTGAGTATAGGGCTAACGGGAGGACTTTGAATAGTGTGGAGGAGCAGAGGGATCTAGGTGTATGTGTGCATAGATCCCTGAAAGTTGGGAATCAAGTAGATAAGGTTGTTAAGAAGGCATATGGTGTCTTGGCGTTTATTGGTAGGGGGATTGAATTTAGGAGTCGTAGCGTTATGTTGCAACTGTACACAACTCTGGTGCGGCCGCACTTGGAGTACTGTGTGCAGTTCTGGTCCCCACATTACAGGAAGGATGTGGAGGCTTTGGAGAGGGTGCAGAGGAGGTTTACCAGGATGTTGCCTGGTATGGAGGGGAGATCCTATGAGGAGAGGCTGAGGGATTTGGGATTGTTTTCGCTGGAAAGGCGGCGGCTAAGAGGGGATCTTATTGAAACATATAAGATGATTAGAGGTTTAGATAGGGTGGATAGTGATAGCCTTTTTCCTCTGATGGAGAAATCCAGCACGAGGGGGCATGGCTTTAAATTGAGGGGGGGTAGTTATAGAACCGATGTCAGGGGTAGGTTCTTTACCCAGAGGGTGGTGAGGGATTGGAATGCCCTGCCAGCATCAGTAGTAAATGCGCCTAGTTTGGGGGCGTTTAAGAGATCCGTAGATAGGTTCATGGACGAAAAGAAATTGGTTTAGGTTGGAGGGTCACAGTTTTTTTTTTTAACTGGTCGGTGCAACATCGTGGGCCGAAGGGCCTGTTCTGCGCTGTAATGTTCTATGTTCTATGTTCTATGTTCTATTACAGAGCCCTGCGGAACACCACTGGTCACAGACCTCCAGCCGGAAAAAGACCCTTCGACCACTACCCTCTGTCTCCTTTGGCCAAGCCAGTTCTCCACCCATCTAGCCACTTCTCCTTGTATACCATGAGCCTTAACCTTCTTAACCAACCTGCCATGTGGGACTTTGTCAAATGCCTTACTGAAATCCATTTAGACAACATCCACGGCCCTTCCTTCATCAACCGTTTTTGTCACTTCCTCAAAAAACTCCACCAAATTTGTAAGGCACGACCTCCCTCTTACAAAACCATGCTGTCTGTCACTAATGAGATTGTTCCGTTCTAAATGCACAAACATTCTGTCTCTAAGAATCCTCTCCAACAACTTCCCTACCACGGACGTCAAGCTCACCGACCTATAATTTCCTGGGTTATCCCTGCTACCCTTCTTAAACAACGGGACCACATTCGCTATCCTCCAATCCTCAGGGACCCCACCCGTGTCCAAAGAAGCGACAAAGATTTCCGTCAGAGGCCCAGCAATTTCATCTCTCGTCTCCCTGAGCAGTCGAGGATAGATGCCATCAGGCCCTGGGGCTTTGTCAGTTTTAATGTTCCCTAAAAAACCTAACACATCCTCTCTTGTAATGGAGATTTTCTCTAACGGGCCAACACCTCACTCCGAGGCACTCCCGGTTAACACGCCCCTCTCCTTCGTGAATACCGATGCAAAGTATTCATTTAGGATCTACCCTATTCCCTTGGGTTCTAAACATAATTCCCTCCTTTGTCCCTGAGAGGTCCGATTTTCTCCCTGACAACTCTTTTGTTCCTAACGTATGAATGGAATGCCTTAGGATTCTCCTTAATCCTGCCTGCCAAGAACATCTCGTGACCTTTTTTTGCCCTTCTAACTCCCCGTTTGAGTTCTTTCCTACTCTCTCTGTATTCCTCCAGAGCTCTATCTGTTTTCAGTTGCCTGGACTTAACGTACGCCTCCCTTTTCATTTTAACCACATCCTCAATTTCCCTGGTTAACCACGGCTCTCGAAACCTACCTTTCCTATATTTCCTTTTTACAGGCACATGCCTATCCTGCAGCCTTATCACTAGTTCCTTAAAAGACTCCCACATGCCAGACGCGGACTGACCCTCGAACATCCTCTCCCAATCAACATCCACCAATTCCTGCCTAATCCGGCTGTATTCAGCCTTCCCCCAATTTAGCACCCTGCCCGTAACAACAGCGCTCATCCTTCTCCATTACTATCCTAAAGTTAACAGAGTTGTGGTCACTATTTGCCACATGTTCCCCTACCGAAACTTTGACGACCTGACCGGGCTCATTTCCAAGAACTAGGTCCAGTATAGCCCCCTGTCCAGTCGGTCTATCTACATTCTGTTCCAAAGAATCTTCCAGTACGCATTTTACAAATTGCTCCCCGTCCGGACCCCCAGCTCTAAGCATTTTCCAGTCTGTGCCAGGGAAATTAAAGTCCCCCACTACAACAACCCTATTTTTTCTGCACCTATCCAGAATCTCCGGACATATCCTTTCCTCTACTTCCCGTGGGCTGTTGGGTGGTCTGTAGTACACCCCCAGCATAGTGACTGCACCCTTCCTGTTTCTGAGTTCCACACACAGCGACTCAGCACATGACCCCTCTAAGTTGTCTGCCCTCTGCACCGCGGTAATATGCTCCTTAACTAATATCGCTACTCCCCCACTTTTTTTAGCCCCTCCTCTGTCTCGTCTAAAACACTTATACCCCGGAATATTCAGCTGCCAGTCCTGTCCTTCTTTTAACCAAGTTTCCGTCACCGCAACCACATCCAAATTCCGCATAAGCATTAAGGCCCTAAGTTCGTCTGTTTTACCCGCTACTCTACTCGCATTGAAGTAGATGCACTCCAGACCTCCAGGCCCACTCTGGTCATCCTCCTCCAGAGTGCTCCTCTTCTTAGCTAGCCTTGCCCTGGCCCCCAGCTCAACCCCAGCCTCAGTATTTACTGACCTACTGTTTTGTTCCCCACCCCCCTGCCACACTAGTTTAAATCATGCCGAAACACTCCAGCAAAACTCCCAGCCAGGATATTTGCTCCCTTCCAGTTGAGGTGTAACCCATCCTTTCTGTCCAGTTGCCATCCTGACTTGAAGATTTCCCAGTTATCTATGAATTTAAAACCCTCCCTCTTGCACCAGTCCTTTAGCCACGCATTCAACTGTAGAATCTCCCTGTTCCGAGCCTCACTTGCACTCGACACCGGGAGCAGTCCAGAGATTGCTACCCTGGAGGCCTTACCTTTTAGCCGAGCACCCAACTCCCTGAATTTCTCTCGTATGACCCCCCTGCTCTTCCTACCAACATCATTTTCACCAATGTGTACAATCACATCCGTTTGATTACCTTCCTTTTTAAATATGCTTCCTACCCTCTCGGAGACATCCAGTACCCCGGCACCAGGGAGGCAGACTACCATCCTGGATTCTCGTTCACTCCCACAGAACCGCCTGTCCGTGCCTCTAACCATTGCGTCCCCCACAACTATCGCTCTCCTAAACCCCTTCTTTCCCTTCCGGACCCCCGAGCCTGTCTCCGTGGAGGCGATCTGCTCCTCGTGGCTTACCCCTGAAGGGTCATCCCCCTCCACAGAATCCAAAACAATATACCTATTTTGGAGGGGGACAACCACAGGGGATCCCTCCACAGACTGCTCACTCCGTTCCCTTCTCCCATCTGTTGCCCATCCCTTTCTTTTATGGGAGACTGCCACTGGGGTACTTTCTGGCACATCACCCTTCTGACTATTACCTCTCCTAACTGTGACCCACGTGTCTTCCTTCCGAGACCCTGGTGTCACTACCTGACTATAACTTTTATCTATTAATCTCTCATTTTCCCTAACTCAACAGAGTTCATCGAGCCTCAGCTCCAGCTCCCTTACACGATCCTTCAGGTGTTGCAGTTCCACACATCTGGCACAGATATGGACTTCCGGGAGGCAAGTTGTCTCCAGGAACTCCCACATCCCACACCGAATGCAGTATACTGGCCTCCCACTCATACCAGCCATGTCCTTTTTAGTTTTTGGGAGATAAAACAAAAAAGGGGGTGTAACAGAAGAAAAACAAACAACCTTCCTCGCCTTCGCCGAAGCCCTGTGAGCCAAAGCCCTTATAGCTCACACTCTGCTTCCCACACACTCCACTGCCCGCTCCCGACGCTGCCCGCTGTATACTGCAGCCTACCTTTTATACTTCACGCGCTTAAAAAACCCTCCCCAAACTCCTTAGCAGCCCACTTCCAGTTTTCACTTCAAACTTAAAATTCTACTGCAAAAGTAAAGGCCAAGAAAAAACACACACTTGGCTGACTAATTAAATAAATAAACAATTCAATTAATCTCTCACCAGCACTGCTGCCTCCAATCACTCCCTCTCAGCTTGCTCCAGTGGAACAACGTGCATAAGGAAGTGGAGGGATGGGTTGGTAAGTTTGTCAACGACACGAAATTTGGTGAGGTTGTGGATAGTCTGGAGAGATGTCAGAAGTTACAGAGGGACATAGATGGGATGCAAGACTGGGCGGATAAGTGGCAGATAGACTTCAACCCAGATAAATGCCTTGTGGTCCATTTTGGCAGGTCAAATGGGATGAAGGTGTACATTTTAAAGGGAAAGACTCTTCGTACTGTGGAGGATCAGAATCACCTTGGGGTCCGGGTCCATAGGACTCTAAAATCGGCCCCGCAGGTGGAGGAGGTGGTTGAGAAGGCGTTTGGTGTGCTGGCCTTTATTAATCGAGGGATTGAGTTTAGGAATACGGGGATAATGATGCAGCTATGTAAGACACTCGTCAGACCCCACTTGGAGTACTGTGCTCAGTTCTGGTCGCCTCATTACAGGAAGAATGTGGAAAAAAATTAAAGGGCGCAGAGGACATTTACAAGGATATTGCCTGGATTGAGTGGCATGCCTTATGAGGATAGGCTGAGGGAGCTCGGTCTTTTCTACTTGGAGAGACGTAGGATGAGAGGAGACCTAATAGAGGTATATAAGATGTTGAGAGGCATAGATCGGGTGGACTCTCAGAGGCTTTTTCCCACTGTAGAAATGGGTGCTACGAGAGGACACAGGGTAAAGGTGCTGGGGGGGGGGGGGGTAGTTACAGGGGAAATGTTGGGGGGGAGGTTTTTCACACAAAGTGTGGTGGGCGAGTAGAATCGGCTGCCATCAGTTGTGGTGGAGGCAAACTCAATAGCGTCTTTTAAGAGACTCCTGGATGAGTGCATGGGATTTAATAGGATGAAGGGTTACAGGTAGAGCTAAAAGGTAGGGATATGATCGGCACAACTTGTGGGGCCGATTGGCCTGTTTCGTGCTGTAGTTTCCTATGTTTCTATGTTTCTCAAGTGTTTTAAGGTGATTGGAGGAGGGCTTTGTTGAGATTGTTAGTGTTGAGATGACAGGAGGAGCTTTGAGTTCAGGCGGGATTGTTAATGTGACTGTCAGAACATGTTGAGGTGAGACTGAGAGTGTGGAGAAGGGGAGGCGTGTCAAGGAAAGAGGGAGGGGAGAGGGTGGAGGAAAGAGGGAGGGGGAGTGTGGAGGAGGGAGGGAAGGGGAAGCATGGAGGAGGGAGCCTGGAGGAAGAGGGAGGGAGGAGTGTGTGAGGGGGGGAGGGAGGGGGAGCGTGTGTGTGGAGGAGAGATTGTTGAGATGAAAGGGGAGTGTGGAAGTGAGAGGGAGAGTGATGAGGTGAGAGAGGGTGTATTGATATGAGGGGGGTCTGTTGAGGTGAGAGGGGGCAGTTAAAATGAGACAGCGGGAGCTGAGGTGAGGCAGAGTGCTGAGATGAGAAGAGAGAGCTGACGTGAGAGGGGGGGGAATTTTGTGGTGAGACAGAGGGCAGGATTTGACCCACGTGTTCACCCCTCAATCGGTTATTCCCGACAGAGGTATTGGAATCTTTATATGGTCTCTGCCCGTCTGCTCCGACCCCCATGCGATGTGCAGACAAAGTGGCAAGGATTATTGGGAAGGCAGAGGATTGGGAAGCCTTTAAAAGCGAGCAGAGGACAACTAAAAAAGCAATAAGGGGGGAGAAGATGTAATATGAGTGTAAGCCAGCTCGTAATATGAAAGAAGATATGACCAATGTTTTTTCAATTTAAAAACGGTAAGAGAGAGGCAAAAATTGGACGACTGCAAAATGAGGCTGGAGAAGGAATAATAGGAAACAAAGAAATGCCAGAGGAACGGAATAGTTACTATGCATCAATCTTCACGGTTGAATACAGCAGTGGGATGCCAGAGCTCCAGGAGAGTCGGAGGGCACAGGTGAGTGTAGGAGCCGTCACTGAGGAGAAGGTCCTGGGGAAACTGAAAGGTATGAAAGTGGATAAATCACCTGCACCAAATGGAGTACAATCCAGGTTTCGAATATAGCTAGCTGAGGAAATTGTAGAGGCATTGGTGGTGATCTTTCAGGGATCACTGGAGGCAGGGATGATACCATAGGACCGGGAAGTAACTGATGTAACACCGCTGTTTAAAAAGGGAGGGAGGCAGCAGATGGGAAATGATAGGCCAGTTAGCCTGACCTCGGTCATTGGCAAGATTTTACAGTTCATTATTAAAGATGAGATCATCGAAGTACATGATGAAATAAGACGGAGTCAGCACGGCTTTAGCAAGGGGAGCTCATATCTGACAAACCTGTTAGAGTACTTTGGAGAGGTAATAGGAAGTTAGATAGGGAGAATCAATGGATCTGATATATTTCGATTTCCAGAAGGCCATTGATAAGGCGCTTCATTGGAAACTGTTAAATCAGTTAAGTGCCAAAGGTGTTGAGGTCAAGATCCTGGGATGGACAGAGGATTGGCTAACTGGCAGAAGGCAGAGAGTGGGGATGAAGGGATCTTTTTTCAGCATGGCAGCCATTGACTAGTGGTGTGCCTCAGGGGTCGGTTCTGGGAACACAACTTTTCAAAAATATATTAATGATTAGGAAGAACGAACTGAAGGCACTGTTGCTAACTTTGCAAATGATACAAAGATATGTAGACGGACAGGGAGTATTGAGGAAGTGGGCGTGGGTGGGCGTGGGAAGGCTGCAGAAGGACTTGGACAGATTAGAGAGTGGGCAAAGAAGGGGCAGATGGAATACAATGAAGAAAAGTGCGAGATTATGCACTTTGCAAGGAGGAATGGAGGCACTGACTATTCTCTCAATGAGGAAATACTTAGAAAATTTGATGCACAAAGGAATTTGGGAGACCTTGTTCAACATTCTCTCAAGGTTAACCTGAAGATTCTTCGGCAGTTAGAAAGGCAAATGTGATGCTGGCATTCATGTCGAGAGGGCCAGCATCACATTTGCCTTTCTAAGTCGGTTAGGGCTTTATACATTGGAGCTTGTTCGGGTGAAACCTATAATATTGGGACAGGTTTAGACAGGGGAGATTCAGAAAGACACAGCGGTGTTACATCAGTTACTTTCCGGTTCTCTGGTATCATCCCTGCCTCCAGGTCACCAGGTTCAGGCCCGCACCAGGTTCAGGCCCGCACCAGTCTCGGGCCCGCACCAGGTTCAGTCCCACTCAGGTTCAGACATTGCCGCGGTTCAGATTCACACAAAGTTCGGAATCAGACGAGGCTCAGAGTTACACCAGGTTCGGACTCAGACCATATACAGACTCACTCAGCTTCACAATCATAGAAATATTGAAATATGGTAAAAACAGGAGTAGGCCATTCAGCCCTTTCAGTCTGCTGCACCATTCAGTTCGATCATAGCTGATCATCAACTTCAATATCCTGATCATCCCTTCCTCCCATATCCCGTCATCACTTTAGTCCCAAGAGCTATATATCATTTATTCCTGAAATCACTAAACGTTTTGGCCTCAACTAGTTTCAGTGGTAGTGATGTCCAAAGATTATCTGGGAGGAGAAATTTCTCCTCAGCTCTGTTCTAAAAGTTTGATGCTAATCCATAAACCATGAACCCTACTCCTCAACTTTCTGAGCATCGGGAGCATTCTTTCTGAATCTCCCCTGTCTAAACCTATTCCAATATTATAGGTTTCACCCGAACAAGCTCCAATGTATAAAGCCCTAACCGACTTAGTCTCTCTTCCATTCTCAGATTGCCATCCCAGGAATCAGCCTGGCAAACATTCGCTGTACTCCCTCTGTAGCAAGGACATCCTTCCTCAGATAAGGACACCAAAACTGCACTACTCGAAGTGTGGCCTCAGCAATACCCTGCACAACTGCAGTAACACATCTCTATTCCTGTACTCAAATTTTCTCCTTTTGAAGGCCAGCATAGCATTGGCTTTCCTTACTGCCTTTTGTACATGCGCGCTTACTTTCAGTTACTAATGCATGCGGAAACCAATGTCTCGCTGAGTATCCATCTCTGTCAATTTATACCCATTCAAATAACAACCTGTCTTCCTATTATTGCTGCCAAAGTGGATAGCCTCACAGTTACCCACATTTTACTGCAGCTGCTTTGCACATGCCCACATATTGAGCGTGTTGAAATCACACTGAAGCATGTCTGCATGTTTCTCACAGCTCACCCTCACCCAACTTTTATCATCGGCAAATTTTGAGATTATACATTTCGTTCCATTTTCCGAATAATTTAAATATAATGTGAACAGTTGGGGTCCGTGCACAGATTCCTGCAGCACCCTACTGGACACTGACTGTTGATCAGAAAAATGCCCATTTATTGCCAAATCTTTGCTTTCTATCTGCAAACTAGCTTTCTATCCAACTCAAAACATTGCCTGCAGTGCCATGCGTTTTCAACTCACATGGTCGTCTGTTCTGTGAGACCTTGTCGAAAGCCTTCTGAAAGCATCAAGAAACCCATCTGCTCACATTACGTTCTGAACTGAAATGAGTGGGGGACACCTGCCCGCAATGGACCTGGTCGTAAGGTACAGAGGAGCAAGGGATACAAGACACAGCAACACCACTCCACGACTTCCCAAAACTCCCACACTTACCCCAACTCTCAGTGCTTGACTCTTTGCAGCTTGGAGCTCCTTGTGGAGCTCGCTGATTGGGCAGGTTTCACAGGCCTCAGTTCGGTATTTTATACTTGCGTATGTCCAACTATGAACATGTTTGAAGTCATTCCACCCCTCCCCCTCTAGATGTGTGAAACCACCGAGGGCTGACCGCCTTGGAAGCCTTTTCTGGAGTTTCAATGGTTGTTCCGGTTCCTCCTGCTCAACCTCGGAAGTGGCGTTCAGCAGACCGGAGCTCGCCTCTTCCGCCATGAGCGTTGTGGCCCGAGTTCCCTTTATCGGGTGACAATGTGGTCGAGAGGCTAAGCCTGCTGTGTCCATTTCAGACCCCGAGGTTCCCACTGGCGGAGGTGGAGAGCAGTAGCCGGAGTGCCTGGAATTCTTTCCAAAGTTCCAGGTGTGCTGGGAATTTCCTGCAAGACTTGGGGTTTCATGCCTTGTAGATCATTGATGTATTCCTATAGAATTGTACCTCCCAAGCGGACTTGACAGGAAACTGATTCCATTCCGAATTTGAACGTGCCTTATAAACACGCGAATCCACTGCCATAATTCTTTACTGGCAACCTATCAACTGCCTTTAAGTGCATCTCCCGGTTGGTGGGAACGGCACTGGGTGTCAACTCCCGAGCTCGGAAGATCAGACTTAACATTGGGCGGAGTGATCTTCCCATGAGCAACTCGACTTGGGTTATTCCAGTTGTTGAAGAGGGGTGGCGGGGGGTTGGTGGGGGGTGTTGCCCTGTAATTGAAGATGAATATGGATGGTTTGGTGTCCAAGGACGCCGTGGGATGGTTTTTTGAACCTGCTTTTACTGTTTGGGCCGCTCTTTCTGCAAGGCCGTTGGATCATGGGTAATAAGGGCACTGATCTTACGTGTCAAATTCTGTTCAACTTCATGCAATGCACAAATTCGTGACTGATAAAGCGTGGTCCATTTTCAGAAAACAAAAACCTGTGGCATCCTGGGTGTCAAGGAAGAGGCGTGAAGTTTCTCCACTCTTGTCCTTGTGATTTATTAACTCACCCTGTGTGCGGCCATCTATTTTGAATTAATATCTACCATTATCAGGAACATAGACGCCATGAACGATCCGGCACTGTGCAGCCACGTCTACGGCCGTCCCAGCCATTCCCAAGTTTGAAGAGTAGCGACTGGTAATAGTTCTGCCCTTGTTGATATTGCCAACAATGACCCACGAGCAAATATCTGTGTCCATACCTGGACACCAGACATGGCAATTTGGAGGAACTTCAGTTTGTCACTCCTGGGTGGCCATGACAACATTCAGCCAGGATGGGATGGTGAACCTGGCTCAGGATGACACTCTTGAACCCCATAGGCGTGTGCCATCTTCCACAGTCAGCTGCTCTCTGCCAGGCCAATATGGGTGTAATTCAGGCTGTAACGGCCTTTTGGTTTCCCCCATCAGCACTCGCTGCTTCAGTTTATTCAGGACTGGGTAGTTTTGCGTCCAAAACGGAATATTATTGGCTGCCACTGGGAGAGTCTTGAAAAAGTTCAAGATTACCGTCTCTTCCATTGGGAATACGACAAGTGTCTGTTAATTTTAGCCAACTCAAGGCTCTGCCTTCGCAACTCGGCCTCCTCGTTGCCCATGTGCAGCGAGCAATTAAGTGTCAACCACATTGCTGTGGCCCTGCAGTCACCTTTAAGCCTGACCACGGAAGGACGATAGATTTCCTTCCCTGGGGCATTGGTGAATCAGATGGGTTTTTCCGAAAATCGACAATATTTTTATGGTCACCAGCGGATTCTAAACTGCAGATATATTTTTTCAAATTCCACCATTTGCCGTGACGGGATTGGAAAACGGGTGCCCAGAACATAAGCTGCGTTTCTCTGTTAGTAGTCTCGTGATAAAACCCACAGTAAATCACATCCACACCTTGAGCGTCCACACCCTGAGTTCCGGTCACCTTGAGACTCTGCATTATATATGTCTGCAGTGCTCCGGGATTGGACAGCATTAACTGCCTCAATCAGGGAGCTCATATTCCAATAGCTCCACCTGATTGTTAAGTTTAAATTTATTAAATATGTCTCCACTTCTTTCTCTCTCTCTCTCTCTCTGTCTGCCACTCTTTCTCTGTGTCTCGCTGTGCCTCTATCTCTCTTGATGTTTCTCCCTCTCTCTTTCTGTCTCTCCGCCTTTCTACCAGTCTCCCTCTCTATACCCTCTTCCTCTGTCTCTCCTGCCCCCTGTCAGTCTCACTCTCCTTCTCCCTCTCTGTCCTGTCCCGTTTTACTTATTTGTCGGTCTGTCCCTCTCTCTCTCTCTCTCTCTCTCTCTCTACCTCGCTCTGTCTTTTGGTCTTGCTGTGTCCGTTGTACTCTTTCACTCTCACTCTTTCCCATTCGCTCCCGCTCTCTTTCTCTATATATCCATTTACTTCTGTCTCTGGCTATTTCCCTCTGCCTCACTTTTTGTCTCCCGTTTCCCTTCGTCTCCCTTGCCATCTCATATTACAACCTCCAATCTGTCTTCCTCTGTCTCCCTTTCCCATTCCCTGTATATGTCCCTCGCCATTTTTCCCACTCTCTAACCATGTCTCTCTCGCTCTGTGAGAGACTCTCTCTCTCTCTGTCTCTGTTCTTTTTCTCTGTCTGTCTATTTCTTGCCCTGTATCTGTTAGAAAGTCTTTCAAACTCTGTTGCTCTCCATGTCTTTGTGCCTTTCCCCCTCTCTGTCAATCTCTGTCTCTCTATCACTCTCACTGTTGCTCTCACTGCCCTCTCTCTCACGCTGTCTGTCACTCTTTCAGTCTCTGTGAGGCTGTTTGGTGATTTACAGTTTGAATGTCCAATAGGAAGAGTCAGGGGTCTTGTGGTTGTAGTTTCCTCTCAGTTGTAGTGAGTTGAAGAATTGAAGTAAGGGGATATTTCAGAAGATTTTTCAGCTGCTTTCTGAAGTGAGTCTGTGTCACAGCATAAATGGCAGTATTTGTGCAGCAACTTGTGAGTTGCAGCATGAAGCCCAATTCCATTACAAAAAGATCTAATGTTACCGACCGATAGCCCAAATCATACATCCGACCCCATAGTGAATAAACTATTAATGTCGACCATAAGAGGATGAAATTGGCTGAGATAACAAACAGTAAAATGATGGATTTCCTTCGACTCTCCATCTCTGGGTCTCTGGGATTCTCCCCACTGCTGTGAGCCCGGAGTCTCCTGCGGGCTCTGCTGCTCACTAAAATGTGTCTGACGGTGAAAGCGTTGAGCAGCAGAATCAGGACGAACGGGACACACGGGGTTAGAATATGATGGAGGAACTCGATTGTTCCCCAGACCGGAGATTCCACAACATCCGACGTGAACTCACAAAGCCAGGGGGCGTTCCCCAGCCAATATCCATTTAATAACGTAAAATACCAGGAAATGTTCTTTAAACAGCTCAGCACCGTCACTGTCCCCAGGACCACAGCCGCCGATTTCTCACTGCAATATTTATCTTTCAGCTTGGGGCAGCAAATGGCCACAAATCGATCAAAGGTGAAAGTGACGGTGAACCAGACAGAACAGTCAGTGGCTGCATAAAGCAGGACGGCGTGGATGTTACACATGGGGAGCGACAGCAGGAAATAAAACTGTTCTGGATAAAGAATGGGAATGTGTCTCAATATCAGGTCGAGGATAACGACCAGCAGGTCTCCCACTGACATGGCCACCAGGTAACGAGTGACAAATCTGGACAGACCACAGTTTCTGCTCGTCAGTGTCACAATTGTGATTATGTTCACTGTCAGGAAGGAAATAAATAATTAAATTAGATCTGATGCATGGGAAGAAGTTACCATGTAGACATCGGATGGAATTAAATAAAAAATGTGCTCACAAGCCAAATCACTTAAATCTCTATTTAGGATCCGGCAGGTCTTTTGGAGCTTGAGAGGAAAGTGGAGCATCGGGAGGAAACCCACGCAGACACGGGCAGAAGGTCCAAACTCCACACAGACAGTGACCCGTGCCTGGAATTGAACCCAGGTGCCTGATGCTGTGAGTCTGCAGTGTTAACCACTGTGCCACCATGCTGCTCCATGGTAGGTACAACATGGCATATATTTGGGAAAGAGTTTTCCGAGGAGTCATCAACATCGGCCCTCAATCTGCTGCAGGTAAATAGCCTCTCTAGCTTGTCGGGGATTTGGAGGGTAAGAAGGCTGAGGGAGTAAACCCTGAGAGAAAATCCTGAGTTGAGTCCTGTAGTTGGTTATCTGTCGTATCTCAGACAGCTTACAGACAACCCCTGCAGCAGAGCTGGTACCAAACAGTGCTGGTTTCACCCTTTCTTCTGGACAATACTAACAGTTGACAGAGGGAGATGGTGATGCCTCGACAGCTCAGAATCTCTATTATTTTTACACAGAACTGTACCCTGCAGAGGAGACGACAGCATTATGGCCGCCGTTCGCACAACACAGGAAGAAAGAGTTGTCTCAGAATCGAATGGGACAGAACACAACTACCAGGGTTTGCTTTCAAAGCTTCAAGGTTCATTGTATAGCTACGGTCCATCGTGCCCTGTGTGTTTGCCGCTGCCCCACTATGACCTACTCGACCAGGGAAGCTCAGTGAGTCCTCTCTCAGTAGGAAAGTTGCTGATCTATGCAAAAGGTAAGAAAAACTCAAATCAAGGCCTCTACCAAAGAAAAACCAAGCAGCCTGCCTGAATGACTATTGTCCAGTGACCTGATATCAAATATTAGGTGATGCATCAAAAGGTTAGTCATGGTATGAATTGGAGGATTCCACTGTCTGTGTGGAGTTTGAACATTCTCCTCGTGTCTGCGTGGGTTTCCTCCGGGGGCTCAGGTTTCCTCCCACAGTCCAAAGATGTGCGGGTTAGGTTGATTGGCCAGGTTAAAAATTGCCCCTTAGAGTCCTGAGATGCGTAGGTTAGAGGGATTAGTGGGTAAATATGTGGGGGTTGGGCCTCGGTGGGATTGTGGTCGGTGCAGACTCGATGGGCCGAATGGCCTCCTTCTGCTCTGTAGGGTTTCCATGATACAATTAATTCCAGCCTCTCAGGTTGCCTGGATCCACTACAGTTCACCTACCTCCCCAACAGGTCCACAGACGCCATCGCCCTCGCCCGACAGTCAACCCTGTTCCAAGACTTGTGTTTATCGACTGCAGCTCAGCCTTTGACACCATTATTCCAAGGAAACTCATGTACAAAGTCTGTGGCCTGGGGCTAGGCTCCTGGTTCTGAAATTTGATCCTGACAGACAGCAATAAATAAGCTCAGTCAAAACACCTCCTCCACAATCATCCTCAACAGCGGTGCCCCACAACACTGTGTCCTCAGCCCCTTACTATATTTCTTGTACGCCGATGAGTATGTGGCCAAATTCCCCTTCAACTTGATTTCTAAGTATACTGATGACACCACTGCAGTGGGTCAGATCTCAGACAACGATGAAACCAAGATATGGGAAGAGACAGAAAATCTGGTGAACTGGTGGGACCACAATAATCTCTTCCTCAATGTTCACAAAGCAAAATAAATAGTCATCGACTTCAGGAAGCAGAGTGGAGTACATGCCCCTGTCGCCAACAATGGGATGAAGTTGAAATGTTCGAGATAATCAAGTTATTAGGGATGTAGATCACCAACACCCTGTCCAGTACCCTCCATGACGACCCAGTAGTTAAGAAAGCCTACCAATGCCTCTACTTTGTCAGAGTTCTAAGGACATTTGGCATGTCAGCTCCGATTCTCACCAACATTTACAGAAGTGAAGATGTCCGAACTAAGTAATGGAATGAGGGGAAAATTGGTCAACTATTTGGGACAATATGAAGGGCTGACCAAAGCTATTTCAAAATGCCAGACCCCACTAAGACTTAATAAGGCTGTATGAGTAAGATAGGATAATGTTAGGGATTGAAGAGTCACCGATCTTTTTATGTTCAATCAAAGGACAAGATAACGGTATGAATGATGAGACCAAGACTTCCAGGAGGTCAGCAAGTTATGACATGATTAATGACATTGATTATGATTCTATTACCAATCGAATTCCTGAATATGCACTGGTGACGCAAACTGATAATGATTATAGATAAATACTGAACTCATTCTTTGTGTAAGTGCAGACTTGAGGAGGAATTAGCAAATTGGACCAACTGCTCTCTCAACTCAAGCTTTCAGCCAAAACTGCATGCAGTCTTTCGTAAATAAATTCTAGTTGTTTTGTCAGAACGAGCTTTGTTGAGTTTTTCTCTCACAGACAAGCAGCAGGAAAGTTTCCACTACAACAGATGCGCCATAGAAAACATTTTTTCTGGTTGTATCACAGCTTTGTATGGCTCCTGCTCTGTTCAAGACTGCAATAAGCTTTAAAGCTTCGTGAATGAATCCCAGGCCATCACTCAATCCAACCTGCCACCCATTGACCATGTTTACACTTCCTGCTGCTCCGCAAAAGCTTCCAGCCTCATTAAGGAAACAATGCATTACAGACATAAACTCTTCCACTTTTTTCTGTCGGGAAAAAAAAAGATAAAACCGACTGAGGACATGTACCAACCAACGCATAGAATCATAGAAACAATGCAGTGCAGAAGGAGTCCATTCGACCATCGAGTGTGCACCGACAACAATCCCAGCCAGGCCCTATCCCCAAAGTCACACATATGTATCCTGCTAATCCCTCTATTATTCATATCCCGGGACCCTAATGGGCAATTTAGCATGGCCAACCAACCTAACCTGCACATCTTTGGATGGTGGGTGGAAACGGGACCATCCGGAGAAACTCACGCAGACACAGGAAGAATGTGCAAATTCCACATAGACAGTGATCCAAGCCAGGAATTGAACGCAGGTCCCTGGTCACATGAGATAGCAGTTCCATCCAGTGTGCCGCCAGGCTGCCAACTCAAGAATAGCTTCTTATCTGCTGCCATCAGACGTTTGAACGGACTTTCATCGCATTAAGTTGATTTATATTTCACCCTCGCCATGACTGCAACATTACATTCTGATGTCTCTCCTTTTCTATGTACAGTATTTCTTGTCTGTATAGTACTCAAGGAACAAAACTTTTCACTGTATACGAATATGTGTGACAATAATAAATCAAAACAATTCAATCAAATCAAATCGGTCTTTCACATCTCAAGCTGGAACATCAGCACAATGTGCCCTGGCCTTACCAATGACGGGACTGCTGTGATCGAGAATGAATTTACAAGGCTCAATGTGGACACTGGGGAGATGCGAGAAACTGGACTGAAGTAAAGTGGATCCTTTCCAGAGAAACACCACACGTTCTTGTAACAGGAGAAATCCCAACAGGCAATATGTGAGATGGGAGGTGGTTTCAAAGTGAAAATAAGCTTCACTCTTCATGATGGAATCCCCGGGATTGAACCAGGGTCCCCGACGTTGTTATCCAGCACCCGCCACCCCCCCCGCTACCGTGCGTGTGTGTTGCGTCTGTGCCAGTATTCATGTGTGTGTGTTTGTGTGTGTGTTTGTGTGTGTATGTTTGTGTGTGAGCAACTGAGTGCCTGACGACTGTTCCGAAGTGTACGTTATTCTGGAGTATTGAAGCAATTTTGATTCTTGAATTTGTGTGTAAGTGGAGGTAAGTGTCTAAATCTGATTGCTTCTCTCAGTAAATGTCTGTGTCAATTTATGTGCGTTTCGGTGTGTCTGTGTGTTTGTGTTCCTGTGACTCGAGGAGATTTTGTGGTCAGACAGGGGATATCGTTGTTGCCTCATAGCACTAGGGGTCCTGGATAAATCCCAGGCTTGGCTACTGTCTGTGCAGAGTCTGCACATTCTCCCTGTGTCTGTGGGGGTTTCCTCCGGGTGCTCCGATTTCCTCGCACTCTCTGAAAGTTGTGCTGGTAAGGTGCATTGGCCATGCTAAATTCTCCCCCAGTGTACGTGAACAGGCGCTGGAGTGTGGCAACTCAGGGATTTTTATAATAACTTCATTGCAATGTTAATGTTCGCATACTTGTTTATCTGATGAATAAATTACAAATTTAATGAAATACGTTCTGTCTCTGTGAGATCCTGCTTTGACCAATAAAATTGATTTTGCGGCCTGGTGATTGGGTGTGTGAACTGGTGTTATATGCATAGGGTAAAATGGATTTTGTCTCAATCTTTTACTGACGAGGGAATAGCGTTTGAGGTCACATGTCGATGGAAAGTCACAGCACACAGAAGTGATCCTCGCCCATAGGCCCTGAGACAATTTTCAGTGTCTGAAATAATTAATAACGGGATACAGAGATTCAGCAGAAACAACAAGAGCAGCAAACCGAGTACAGTAAATGACAAGAAAATCAAGAATGTTGAACAGCCTTTCTAGAATTCGGAACTGGACACAGGGGACGGGACTTTACAGCCTCACTCTTCCCCAAGCTGCAAAATCCTTCCCGATGCTGCAAAACAGACCTTCCCATGCTCCGCTCCTTGCATGCTCCGATTCCTGTGGCGGTCGGTCCGGTACAATTCCAGACAGGGACTTACCTGGAAAACCAACAATCGCCAGGAGAGGAGAGTTAAAGTATTGAATCGATTTCAGTAGATACCAAATTCGATCAGCTGATGTTATCCACCAATAATCTGCGGTAAACGCAGAAATAGACTGGAATAAACTCCTGTGATTGGTGGGAAGATTCCAATCCATTGTTCCCAGGTTCTGATCCATTGTTGGAAGATTCCAATCCATTGTTCCCAGATTCTGATTACTCCTCTCCCTCCCTCACTCTCCACAGCCGCTGATCTCTGTTTGTGTCGGAGTTGTCGCTCCCGCGGACTCAATGTGACAACACATTGAATGGAATCACTTATTAATAGAAGAGGGAAAACGCTCCAGGCACACTAATCGGATCCATGGAGACTCACATCAATTACAGTCACTAGACAAACAGCTTCACTTAACTGCCTTCAATGAAACAGTTTTTATCCCCCAAGTAGAACGTTTACAGCCTAGATGGAATGTTGAGGCCCTGGGAAATATGGAAAATTGGAAATAATGGAGGGTCCGACCGTAAATCTGTCAATATTCATTCTATGTATCAGAGCTACCTCTGCTCGCGTTCATTTTGAGACGACTAGAATATACAAGCAGGGGTGTACTGCTGAGGTTTAATAAGACTCTGGTCAGCCCACATTCAGAATATTGTTAACAATTTTGGACCCTTCATCGAAGGAAGGATGTGGTGGATTTGGAGTGGGTCCAAGTTGTAAGTAAATAATACCTCTGAGACTATTCGTGAATTTAATGCACAGTGGTTTATTTTCACAAGCTTGTGGGAGAAGTCCGATTCTTAACACGGTCTCCAGCCTTCTCGCCAAATATAGGTTAAGAGCAAGTATTTATACATGGAATCATAGAACCATAGAAAATTACAGCTCAGAAACAGGCCTATGTCTGTGCCGAACGATGTTTTGCCGAGTCCCACTGACCTGCACATGGACCATGTAGCTCCACACCCCTCTCATCCATGAATCCATCCAGGTTTTTCTAAAATGCTAAATGCCCCGCATTTACCACTTTATCTGGCAGCTCATTCCATAATCCCGCCACTCTCTTTGTGAAGAAGCCCTGCGTAATATTCCCTTTAAACTTTTCTCCTTTCACCCTTAACCCATGCCCTCTGGTTTCTTTCTCCCCTCGCCTCAGCGGAAAAAGCCTGCTTGCATTCAGTCTATTGAGACCCATCAAAATCTTACACACCTCTATCAAATCTCCCCTCAATCTTCTACGCTCCATGGAATAAAGTCCCAACCTATTCAATCTCTCTCTGTAACTCAGCTTCTCAAGTCCCGGCAACATCCTTGTCAACCATCTCTGCACTCTTTCAACCTTATTTACATCCTTCCTGTAACCGTGACCAAAACTGTAGATCATACTCTAAATTCGGCCTCACCAATGCCTTACATAACCATACCATAACACTCCAACCTCTTTACTCAATACTCCGATTTATGAAGGCCAATGTACCAAAGGCACTTTTTTAACACCCTATCTACCCGTGACGTCACTTTTAGGGAATTCTGTACCTGTATTCCCACATCCCTCTGTTCAACTGCACTCTTATTTGTCCTACCATTTACCCTGTACGTTCTACTTTGACTTGTCGTTCCAAAGTGCAATATCTCACTTGTCTGCGCTAAATTCCATTTGCCATTTGTCAGCCCATTTTTCTAGTTGGTCCAAATCCCTCTGAATGCTTTGAAAACCTTCCTCACTGTCCACTACACCTCCAATCTTTGCATTATCAGCAAATTTGCTGATCCAATTTACCACATTATCATCCAGATCATTGACATGGACGACAAACAACAATGGACCCAACACCGATCCCTGCGGCACACCACTAGTCACAGGTCTCCACTCGGAGAAACATTCCTCCAAAACCACTCTCTGGCTTTGAGCCAGTGTCTAAACCAATTTACGACCTCCCCATGTCGACCCAGCGACTGAACCTTTCTGACTAACCTCCCATGAGGAACCTATGTTATACATATATTTTCGCCCCTGGTCACGTCCATCCTTCGTGTAGTCCGTGTAATCGTGGCCATCTCAAGGCTGTCTGTTTTGTCGCCTCTATGTGGACACGTGTGGTTTGCTTTTCCTGCACAAAAGATTATAAGTTTGCATAAACAAGTTAACTGAAATGCAGGGGCCTATATAACAATTTATATCGGTAAGGATGAATAGTATATAATAAATATATGTGAATCTATTATTATACGATCACAGAAGGCAGGCATGTAAGCTGACAGAAGTGCAAAATATAAAATGGATTCCAGCTGGGTTCGCCGCATTCCTGAACACAATTCGCTGGGAAAATCGTAAGCTTGTATCCAACAGCAAGGACAGCTGCTTCTCTTATCTGTCCTTGGATACACGAAAACAAGTTCTGCAGACACGAAATCAAGTTCAACAATGCCTGTTACAAATCGCCAAGTATTACAAAGTTCATGAACCCATTCCCATCTTCATTCCCCACTTTTGGTCGGGCCAGGTCCAAACATGGCCCCATGACCAATTCAGTATCAAATATTATTGGCGAATGGGCCTAGCACCTTTATCAGGAGGTCTGCCCCCCTCTGCCTGTGCACGTGCGGTCGGCATAATCCGCGCTGTTTCCGTTTTACAACAGGCGTTCAATAATGCCATCCAAGCACAGTAAGCAATTACAATTACAACTAATACAATCAATCCATGCATCAGGTATGAACCCCACGACCCGAACCATTGCTCCATCCAGCCCGGTGATATTGGTTCCCCTCATCCTCTATTGTTTACGTCACGTGTTTAACATTGATCTGCCAAGCGAGTTACATTCTCCGAAGCATCTGGAATATACCTACAGCATTCGGAGCCAACTGTAGCGCATGTTCCTCCTTGGGAGGCTAGCACATAATCGAGTGCCAATCGGTTCTGTAAAGCAGTGTTCCGAATAGCTACAGCTCTGCTGATATCTCAGACATGGCCGTGCTCATCTCTTCGAACTCATCTCTCGACTCATTTGCAATTTCCTTTCGGGTCGTTCCTGTGCTGCCTTTGCCGTCCCATAAAGTGGGTCGGCTATCATGAAGAACCGTTCTGTCTCACTTATGGCTCGCTTATCCCTCAGCAGGTTTATCTTGGCGTGGTCTGGTCAGTCAGTGTAATGGTGAATATAGGGCACCACATATGCCAAATAACACGATCCTGCCCAATTCCAGGGAAGCCAGGGTTAGGCATTGTTTCCACACACAAAATTGTTACCATTATAGGCAGTCATCCTGCTGACATCAGCGGAACAGAGGCTCACCGCGACGATGGCTGTGGCCTGTTGTACCATTGCCCAAGCATCATTAGTTACATTAATCTGCTGTATGCAGTAGCTACGGCCAACAGGCATGGTTCCATTTCTTGTCAGGCAGATAGATCCCCTTTGTTGATTTTTCACAATGAAATAGTTTGGGGAATCCGATCTGTCATAGCTCGGTTGGGAATGATAAAGTGCACCCCCCATCTCTGTTGCTGATAGTCAACGTACCCTGCATTGTGGTAACCGATGGGGTTTTGAATGTCAGTTTCCCTGTCCTTTCCTGGTTTCCGATCTGATTTAAAATCTGTTCTATCATTTCCGGAGCGGATAAAGAGGTTGGGAGTAAAGGATTTCCTCCCTTTCCTCCGTGCATGGGAATGTGTGAAAAGACCCAACACTTGCTCAGATTTGAATGTGATGCAAACAGCTGAGACATATTATCAAAGGTGATCATACAATAGACAGAGATGCTACAGAGATGTTCACTGTCCTTCATCCCTAAATCCTCATAATTCCATCTATACTTTCCCACTGTGTCGAACAGGGCCAGGGTCGTGAGATGCAGCATAAGAAGCATCCTATCACTTAATAATAACCCGCGCGACAGTTATACAATGATTCAATTGCTATATCGCCCGTGCACAACTTCCCACGAACCCGTTCAGCTTGCTTGAGGTCAGTCGTTGTCTCTTTATATCTGCAGTTGAAGTAGATCAAATATTTTTCCAATTAGTTCCAGCATAATCTTTCAACTGAGTCGAATGTTTCCAGACTCCCCTGCCTTGCATATCTATGCAGACACAGGCGTCTCCAATAATGATAAACTCTTAGGGGCCATTCCATTAGGGGGCCAACCCACGTTTTCCTGGTAATGTTTTTACCAGGACGCAACTCCCCGTTGCTGGGTCGTCAGGGAGCATTTCAAGCTCTCTCTCTCTGCGTCTCTTATTTCCTGATTGTCTTTTACCAATTTGCGCATCCCTTTGAGTTGGCTGCTTAGTTCCAAAATATAACTCCTGATTTTATATTTTAGTGGACCGACATCGGTCCACCTGTCACGATGCTTTCAGGTAATTGTATCGCCCGTCCTGTCATTAGTTCATAAGGGGTTAATCCGGTTGTCCGGTTTGTGGTAGCCCTTAATCTCATTAGTATGGTGGGTAATACCTTTGTGCACATTTTCCCGATGTCTGTATGGCTTTAGCCAGTGCATTATACATTTAATCACATATCCCCCTGCTTAGTGTGAATCAAATAACACTTTGCACTGGCTGCAGCTGGACATCCATTCATTTGTATACAACCATATCAAAAGACATCGCTTTCCCCATTAAAATCACGTGCCATTTAGCTTCAATCTTTATATGATGTAATCTTACATTATATCTAATTTGATCATTTGTTTGACCACATTTGGAAGTGCGATGTTTAAGCAGAAATGATCCTTCTCGAGACAGATTTTCTCATGAGGTAAACAGCAGTGTTTCGTGGTCACAGATGCCAATTGTTTATGCAGCCAGACACAGTTTGCACGCAGCTCTTTAAAAACACAGATTACCAAAAATTTATAATGAGCTATCTGTTGTGTTCCGTCGAATGCTGCAAGATTTTTGAGTCTGGCTGCAAAGTCAGTCTCCAACTCTTTATCTCTCTCTCTCTCTCTTAAGTAATCCGCTTTCACTTTCTGTCATGTTAATGTTAACAGTGCAAGTTATTAGAAATTATGTCAAAGAATGGTTAAATGCTTGGAATGCATCGCCTTTTCATGGAGGAAAACAGGAAGCTCCCACATAGTTATATTTTTATCAATACACAACATACACTATTTAGAAAATTGGTTCAGGCTTTTCAGGATTTCATTTTATTCTCGGGTCTATATGGCAGTGCTATATCGGATAATAATAATAATCAAGCGGCAGTTGTATCATGCCGCTTTACACATCATAACTGTGATATCCAAACCCTCGTAATTTCAGTTATTTCTATTTTTAAAATTAGCTTCAGATCAAAAGGCCCCGCATTTTAGGAAAAAAGCAGGCACCAAATCTAAATCATAGTAGGTACAATACGTATAACAATAACAATAGTTAATTGATTAGAAACGTTTTGGTGTGATTCTTAACTAGCTAGGTTTTAAGTTTTGCAGTGTTTTTTACATTTGGTAAACCTTGAACAACAGATCGCACATGAAATTCCAATGGCAGTACATAATTTTAACCAGTTACAGAATACTAAAATATCAGATGTTCGTAAATCACGATATTCTGTGGACCTTAATATTGCATTCTAGCTGGGCAATTTGTATTCGTGTTGGTCTCCAGAGGTTAGTACTTTAGTCAGGTTTTCCTTCGTATGAGCTCGTCAGAACTATCATCAATGTCAGACGATGCAATTGTTGCCTGTTAACGAAACAACGTAACACAAGCCTTGAATTTCCACATTTTATTCAGAACCAGTAAAAGAACTGATCGCCCGTTGATGGCAACACAAGTTCTAACAATTCATGGTGTTATATAGTTTAGCCATGTTTCGCAACAAATGCAGATTAAAGCTACTGAATGACAACATTCTTATTTGTATTGACAACTGAGCTTTAAATTGATTAATCTCCAGCTGGAACTTGGAGTAATCAGAACTATGAGTCATTTCACTTACTCAATATACTTTAAACTGACTCATAGATACTGTATTTACCTCATGCTTTTGTTCCTGCTGTTCCTACTTTTTCACAAAATTACTTCTTAGTTTTTCTCCTAACAGGGTGTACTCCAATTGACATGGGGGATTCCTAATTGACAGGGCGTACTCCTAATTGGCAGCGGCACTACGAATTGGCAGGGGGTACTACTAATTGCCAGGGGGCACAGATAATTGACAGCGGGTACTCCAATTTGATAGCGGTCACAACACATTGATAGGGGGAACTCCAAGTTGACAGGGGGCACTCCTAATTCGCAGCTTCACTCCGAATTGGCAGGGGGCACTCCAAAATGACAGGGGCACTCCTAATTGAAAGGGGGGCACTCCTAATTGACTGAGTGCACTCCTAATTGACAGGGCCACTCCTCGTTGACAGCGGGCACTCCTCATTGACAGGGGGCACTCCTCATTGACAGGGGCCCATCCAAATTTATAGGGGGACTCCAATTGACATGAGGGGCTCATAATTGACAGGGGGCACTCATCATTGGCATTGGGCACTCGTAATTGGCAGGGAGCAGTCCTAATAGACTGGGGCACGACTAATTGACAGGGGGTACTCGAAATTGACAGGGGGCATTCCAAATTGACAGGCGCAACTACAAGTTGACCGGAGGCACTCGTAATTGTCAGGGGTCACTCTTAATTGTCTGGGGGCAATCCAAAATAACAGGGGGCACTCCGATTTGACAGGGGGCTCTCTCACGGACAAGGGGCACACCTCATTGACAGGGTAGCACACCTCATTGACAGGGGGCTCTCCTCATTGACAGGGGGCTCTCCTCATTGAAAGGAGGCACTGCTCATTGACATGGGGCACTCTTCAGTGACCGGGGTTTTTCCTAATTGACAGGTTGAGCTCCCAATTGACAGGGCGCAATGCTAATTGACATAGGGCAACCAAATTAACAGGGGGCACTCCTAAATGACAGGCGGCACACCTCATTGACAGCGGGCACTACTCATTGACACTGGGCACTCCTCATTGACAGGGGGAACTCCTCATTGACAAGAGGACCTCCTCATTGGTAGGGGGGCACTCCTAATTGACAGGGGGCACTCCTAATTGACAGGGGGTCTCTTCTAATTAACAGGGGTCACTCCTAGGTGACAGGGACACTCCTGATTGACAGGGGACACTCCCCATTGACGGTGGGGGCACACCTCATTGACGGGGGGTGGCACTCTTTATTGACGGTGGGGCACTCCTCATTTACAGGGTGAAGTCTTCATTGTCACGGGGCTCTCCAAATTGACAGGGGTCACTCCTAATTGTTCGGTGCAACTCCTAAATGACAGGAGGAGCTCCTAATTGACAAGGCGCTATCGTATTTGACAGGGGGCAGAACTAATTGACAGGTGGCACACCTAATTGACAGGGGACACACCTCATTGACAGGGTACACTCCACATTGACGATGGGGCACTCCTGATTGACAGGGAGCACTCCTCATTGACAGGCGGCACTCCTCATTGAAAGGGGGAAATCCTCATTGACAGGGGGCACTCCTCCTTGACAGGGGGAAATCCTCATTGACAGGGGGCACTCCTCATAGACAGGCGGCACCCCCCATTGACAGGGCGAACTCCTCATTGACATGGCGCACTCCTCCTTGACAGGGGGAATCCTCATTGTCAGGGGGCAAACCTCATTGACAGTGGACACTCCTCATTGACAGGGAGCACTCCTCATTGACAGGCGGCACTCCTCGTTGACAGGGGGAACTCGTCATTGACAAGGGGAACTCCTCATTGACAGGGGGTCTCTCCTAATTGACAGGGATCACTCCTAGGTGACGGGGACTCTCCTCATTGACATGGGGCACTCACCATTGACGTTGAGGGCACTCCTCATTGACGGGGGGGGGGGCACTCTTTATTGACGGTGGGGCACTCCTCATTGACGAGGGGGGGCACTCCTCATTGACACGGGGAACTCTTCATTGACAGGGGGTTGTCCTCATTGAAAGGCGGCAGTCCCCATTCACATGGGACACTCCTCACTGACAGGGTGCACACATCATTGACAGGAGGCAATCCTCATTGACAAGGGGCAATTTGCATTGACAGGGGGCACTCCTCTTTGACGGTGGGGCAATCCTCATAGACGGTGGAGCAATCCTCATTGACAGGGTGAAGTCCTCATTGAAAGGGGGCTCTCCTAATTGCCAGGGATCACTCCTAATTGATAGGGGCCACTCGTAATTGACAAGGCGCAATCCGAATTGACAGCGGGTAGGCCTAAATGACAGGGGGCAATACTAATTGACAGGTTGCACACTTCATTGACAGGGGGCACCCATCATTGACAGGGGGCACTCCTCATTGATAGGGGGCATTCCAATAGACAGGGGCACACCAATTGACAGGGGACACTCCAATTGACATGGGGCACTCCAATTGACAGGGTGAACTCCGATTGACATCGGGGACTCCTAATTGACAGGGGCCACTCCTAATTGGCAGCGGGTACTACGAATTGGCAGGGGGCGCTACGAATTTCCAGGGGGCACAGCTAATTGACAGGGGTACTCCAATTTGACAGGGGGCACACCAATTTGACAGGGGGAACTCCAAATTGACAGGGGGCACTCATAATTGGCAGCTTCACTCCGAATGGGCAGGGGGCACTCCAAATGGCAAGGAGCACTCCCAAATTGATAGGGGGCACTCCTAACTGACAGTAGGAGCTCCTATCTGACAAGCGGCACTGCTAATTGCAAGGGGGTACTCTTTAATGACAGGGGGCACTTCTCATTGACTGGTGCACTCCGTATTGATGGTGGGGCTCTACTCATGGATGGTGCGGCACTGCTCATTGACGGTGGGGCACTCCTCATTGACGGGGGACACTCCTCATTGACGTGGGGGGAATCGTCATTGACGTGGCGGGCACTACTGATTCACGCGGGGGGGAGGGGTACTCCTCATTGACGGTGGCGCACTCCTCATTGACAGGGTGAAGCCTTCATTGTCAGGGGGCTCTCCAAATTGACAGGGGTCACTCCTAATTGATCGGTCCTACTCCTAATTGACAGGAGAAGCTCCTAATTCACAAGGCGCTGTCGTAATTGGCAGGGGCAGACCTAATTGACAGGGGGCACTCCTCATTGACAGGGGGCACTCCTCATTGACAGTGGACACTCCTCATTGACAGGGGGCACTCCTCATTGACAGGGAGCACTCTTTATTGACAGGCGGCACTCCTCATTGACATGGGGAACTCCTCATTGACAAGGGGAACTCCTCATTGACAGGGCCGTCCTAATTGACAGGGGGCACTCCTAATTGACAGGAGGAGCTCCTAACTGACAAGGGGCACTCCTGTATGAAAGGGGGCACTCCGAATTAACAGGGGAGACTTGTAATTGGCAGGGGGCAATCCTTATTGACAGTGGGCACTCCTCATTGACAGGGGGCAATCCTCATTGACATGGGGCCCTCCTCATTGACAGGGGGCACTCCTCATTGGCAGGGGTCACTCCGCATTGACAGGGGCCAATCCAATTGACGGGGGGGGGGGGCATTCCAATTGAACCGGGGCACTCCAATCGACACGGGACACTCCAGTTGGCAGCGTGCACTCCAATTGACATGGGGGACTGCTAATTGATAGCGGGCACTCCTAGTTGGAAGCGGGCAATCCTTCTTTGCAGGGTTCACTCCTTATTGACAGGGGGCACTCCGAATAGACTGGGGGCACTTCTATTGTATATGGGGCACTCCTAATTGACGGTGGGGTACACCTGATTGACGGTGGGGCTTTCCTTATTGACGGTTGGGCACTCCTCATTGACGGGCGGGGCACTCCTAATTGACAAGGGGCACTGCGAATAGTCAGGGGGCACTCCTAATTGACATGAGGCACTCCTAATTGACACGGGGAACTGCTAATTGACAGGGGAGACTTTTAATTGACAGGGGGCAATCCTTATTGAGAGTGGGCACTCCTCATTGACAGGGGGATCTCCTCATTGAGAGCGGGCGCTCCTCATTGACAGGGGCACTCCAGCTGACGGTGAGGGGGGCACTCAAATTGAACGGGGGCACAACAATCGACACGGGACACTCCAATTGACAGGGTGCACTCCAATTGACATGAGGCACTCCTAATTGACACGGGGAACTGCTAATTGACAGGGGAGACTTTTAATTGACAGGGGGCAATCCTTATTTACAGTGGGCACTCCTCATTGACAGGGGGATCTCCTCATTGAGAGCGGGCGCTCCTCATTGACAGGGGCACTCCAGCTGACGGTGGGGGGGGGGCACTCAAATTGAACGGGGGCACAACAATCGACACGGGACACTCCAATTGACAGGGTGCACTCCAATTGACATAGGGGACGCCTAATTGTTAGGGGGCACTCCTAATTGGCAGCGGGCACACCTCATTGAAAGGGTGCACTCCTCATTAACAGTGGGGACACCGAATTGACTGGGGCCCTCCTAATTTATATGGGGCAGTCCTCATTGACGGTGGGGTACTCATCATTGACGGTGGGGCTTTCCTCATTGACGGTGGGGTACTCCTCATTGAAGGCGGCGGGCACTCCTCATTGACGGGGAGGGGGGACACTCCTTATTGACATGGGGAATTCCTCATTGACAGGGGCCTCTCAATTGACAGGGGGCACTCCTAATTGATAGGGCGCACTCCTAATTGATATGGGACACTCCTAATTGACATGGGGCATTGCGAAGTGTCAGGGGGCACTCCTAATTGACATGGGGCACTCCTAATTGACACGGGGAGCTCGTAATTGATATGGGGCACTCCTAATTGAAAGGGGGGCACGCCTAATTGACGGGGTGCACTCCTAATTGTCAGGGCCACTCCTCGTTGACAGCGGGCACTCCTCATTGACAGGGGGCACTCCTCATTGACAGTGGCCCATCCAAATTTACAGGGGGACTCCAATTGACATGAGGGGCTCATAATTGACAGGGGGCACTCATCATTGGCATTGGGCACTCGTAATTGGCAGGGGGCAGTCCTAATTGACTGGGGAACGACTAATTAACAGGGGGTACTCGAAATTGACAGGGGGCATTCCAAATTGACAGGCGCAACTACAAGTTGACCGGAGGCACTCGTAATTGTCAGGGGTCACTCCTAATTGGCTGGGGGCAATCCAAAATAACAGGGGGCACTCCGATTTGACAGGGGACACTCACCATTGACGGTGGGGGCAGTCCTCATTGACGGGGGGTGGCACTCTTTATTGACGGTGGGGCACTCCTCATTTACAGGGTGAATTTTTCATTGTCACGGGGCTCTCCAAATTGACAGGGGTCACTCCTAATTGTTCGGTGCAACTCCGAAATGACAGGAGGAGCTCCTAATTGACAAGGCGCTATCGTATTTGACAGGGGGCAGAACTAATTGACAGGTGGCACACCTAATTGACAGGGGACACACCTCATTGACAGGGTACACTCCACATTGACGATGGGGCACTCCTGATTGACAGGGAGCACTCCTCATTGACAGGCGGCACTCCTCATTGAAAGGGGGAAATCCTCATTGACAGGAGGCACTCCTCCTTGACAGGGGGAAATCCTCATTGACAGGGGGCACTCCTCATAGACAGGCGGCACCCCTCATTGACAGGGCGAACTCTTCATTGACATGGCGCACTCCTCCTTGACAGGGGGAAACCACATTGACAGGGGGCAAACCTCATTGACAGTGGACACTCCTCATTGTAGGGGGCACTCCTCATTGACAGGGGGAACTCCTCATTGACAAGGGGAACTCCTCATTGACAGGGGTTCTCTCCTATTTGACAGGGATCACTCCTAGGTGACGGTGACACTCCTCATTGACATGGGGCACTCACCATTGACGTTGGGGGCACTCCTCATTGACGGGGGGGCACTCTTTATTGACGGTGGGGCACTCCTCATTGACGAGGGGGGGGGCACTCCTCATTGACACGGGGAACTCTTCATTGGCAGGGAGCTGTCCTCATTGAAAGGCGGCAGTCCCCATTCACATGGGAGACTCCTCACTGACAGGGGGCACAGATCATTGACAGGAGGCAATCCTCATTGACAAGGGGCAATTGGCATTGACAGGGGGCACTCCTCTTTGACGGTGGGGCAATCCTCATAGACGGTGGGGCAATCCTCATTGACAGGGTGAAGTCCTCATTGACAGGGGGCTCTCCTAATTGACAGGGATCACTCCTAATTGATAGGGGCCACTCCTAATTGACAATGCGCAATCCTAATTGACAGCGGGTAGGCCTAAATGACAGGGGGCAATACTAATTGACAGGTTGCACACTTCATTGACAGGGGGCACCCATCATTGACAGGGGGCACTCCTCATTGATAGGGGGCATTCCAATAGACAGGGGCACACCAATTGACAGGGGACACTCCAAATGACAGGGGGCACTCCAATTGACAGGGTGAACTCCGATTGACATCGGGGACTCCTAATTGACAGGGGCCACTCCTAATTGGCAGCGGGTACTACGAATTGGCAGGGGGCACTACGAATTTCCAGGGGGCACAGCTAATTGACAGGGGGTACTCCAATTTGACAGGGGGCACACCAATTTGACAGGGGGAACTCCAAATTGACAGGGGGCACTCATAATTGGCAGCTTCACTCCGAATGGGCAGGGGGCACTCCAAATGGCAAGGAGCACTCCCAATTGATAGTGGGCACTCCTAACTGACAGTAGGAGCTCCTATCTGACAAGCGGCTCTGCTAATTGCAAGGGGGTACTCTTTAATGAAAGGGGGCACTTTTCATTGACAGGTGCACTCCGTATTGATGGTGGGGCTCTACTCATGGATGGTGCGGCACTGCTCATTGACGGTGGGGCACTCCTCATTGACGGGGGACACTCCTCATTGACGTGGGGGGAATCGTCATTGACGTGGCGGGCACTACTGATTCACGCGGGGGGGAGGGGTACTCGTCATTGACGGTGGCGCACTCCTCATTGACAGGGTGAAGCCTTCATTGTCAGGGGGCTCTCCAAATTGACAGGGGTCACTCCTAATTGATCGGTCCTACTCCTAATTGACAGGAGGAGCTCCTAATTCACAAGGCGCTGTCGTAATTGGCAGGGGGCAGACATAATTGACAGGGGACACTCCTCATTGACAGGGGGCACTCCTCATTGACAGTGGACACTCCTCATTGACAGGGGGCACTCCTCATTGGCAGGGAGCACTCCTCATTGACAGGCGGCACTCCTCATTGACATGGGGAACTCCTCATTGACAAGGGGAACTCCTCATTGACAGGGCCGTCGTAATTGACAGGAGGAGCTCCTAACTGACAAGGGGCACTCCTGTATGAAAGGGGGCACTCCGAATTGACAGGGGAGACTCGTAATTGGCAGGGGGCAATCCTTATTGACAGTGGGCACTCCTCATTGACAGGGGGCAATCCTCATTGACAGGGGGCGCTCCTCATTCACGGGGGCACTCCTCATTGGCAGGGGGCACTCCGCATTGACAGGGGGCAGTCCAATTGATGGGGGGCACTTCTCCTTGACAGGGGGACTCCTCCTTGACAGTGGGCACTCCTCATTGGCAGCGTGCACTCCAATTGACATGGGGGACTGCTAATTGATAGCGGGCACTCCTAATTGGAAGCGGGCACTCCTCATTTGCCGGGTCCACTCCTTATTGACAGGGGGCACTCCGAATAGACTGGGGGCACTCCTCATTGACAGGGAGCACTCCTCATTGACAGGGAGCATTCCTCATTGACAGGGGCACTCCTCATTAGCAGGGGTCACTCCGCATTGACAGGGGGCACTCCAATTGACGGGGGGGGGGTGTCATTCCAATTGAACCGCGGCAGTCCAATCGACACGGGACACTCCAATTGGCAGCATGCACTCCAATTGACATGGGGGACTGCTAATTGATAGCGGGCACACCTAATTGGAAGCGGGCACTCCTCATTTGCCGGGAGCACTCCTTATTGACAGGGGGCACTCCGAATAGACTGGGGGCACTCCTATTTTATATGGGGCACTCCTCATTGACGGTGGGGTTTTCCTCATTGACGGTGGGGCACTCCTCATTGACGGGCGGGGCACTCCTAATTGACAAGGGGCACTTCGAATAGTCAGGGGGCACTCCTAATTGACACGAGGCACTCCTAATTGACACGGGGAACTGCTAATTGACAGGGGAGACTCTTAATTGACAGGGGGCAATCCTTATTTACAGTGGGCACTCCTCATTGAGAGGGGGATCTCCTCATTGACAGCGGGCGCTCCTCATTGACAGGGGCACTCCAGCTGACGGTGGGAGGGGGCACTCAAATTGAACGGGGGCACACCAATCGACACGGGACACTCCAATTGACAGGGTGCACTCCAATTGACATAGGGGACTCCTAATTGTTAGGGGGCACTCCTAATTGACAGTGGGTACTCCGAATGGACAGGGTGCACTCCTCATTGACAATGGGCAACTCCGAATTGACTGGGGCCCTCCTAATTTATATGGGGCAGTCCTCATTGACGGTGGGGTACTCCTCATTGACGGTGGGGCTTTCCTCATTGACGGTGTGGTACTCCTCATTGAAAGGGGCGGGCACTCCTCATTGACGGGGAGGGGGGGCACTCCTCATTGACAAGGGGAATTCCTCATTTACAGGGGCCTCTCAATTGACAGGGGGCACTCCTAATTGATAGGGCGCACTCCTAATTGACATGGGACACTCCTAATTGACAGGGGGCACTTCTAATTGACACGGGGAGCTCGTAATTTATATGGGGCACTCCTAATTGAAAGGGGGGCACTCCTAATTGAAGGGGTGCACTCCTAATTGACAGGGTCACTCCTCGTTTACAGCGGGCACTCCTCATTGACAGGGGGCACTCCTCATTGACAGGGGCCCGTCCAAATTTACAGGGGGACTCCAATTGACATGAGGGGCTCATAATTGACAGGGGGCACTCAAAATTGGCATTGGGCACTCGTAATTGGCAGGGGGCAGTCCTAATTGACTGGGGCACGACTAATTAACAGGGGGTACTCGAAATTGACAGGGGGCATTCCAAATTGACAGGCGCAACTACAAGTTGACCGGAGGCACTCGTAATTGTCAGGGGTCACTCCTAATTGGCTGGGGGCAATCCAAAATAACAGGGGGCACTCCGATTTGACAGGGGGCTCTCTCACGGACAAGGGGCACACCTCATTGACAGGGTAGCACTCCTCATTGACAGGGGGCCCTCCTCATTGACAGGGGGCTCTCCTCATTGAAAGGGGGCACTGCTCATTGACATGGGGCACTCTTCAGTGACCGGGCTTTTTCCTAATTGACAGGTGGAGCTCCGAATTGACAGGGCGCAATGCTAATTGACATAGGGCAATCAAATTAACAGGGGGCACTCCTAAATGACAGGCGGCACACGTAATTGACAGCGGGCACTACTCATTGACACTGGGCACTCCTCATTGACAGGGAGCACTCCTCATTGACTGGGGGTACTCCTAATTGACAGGGGGCTCACCTCATTAACAGGGGGTTTTCCTAATTGACAGGGGGCGCTTCGAATTGACAGTGAACTTTCCTCGACAGGGCGTCACTCCTAATTGACAGGGGGGCACATCTAATTGACAGGGGTCATTCCTAGGTGACAGGGGCACTCCTCGTTGACATGGGACACTCCCGATTGATGGTGGGGGGACTCCTCATTGACGGGGGGACACTCTTCATTGACGGTGGGGCACTCCTCATTGACGGGGGGAGGGGCACTCCTCTTTTAACTAGGGAACTCCTCATTGACAGGGGGCTCTCCTCATTGAAAGGGGGCACTCATCATTGACAGGGGGCACTCCTCATAGATAGTGGATACTCCTCATTGACAGTGGGGGCACAGCTAATTGACAGGGGGCACTCCTAATAGACAGCGGACACTTCTAATTAACAGGGCGCACTCCTCATTGACAGGGATCACACCTGGGTGAAGGGGGCCACTCCTCATTGACAGGGGGACTCCGCATTGATGGTGGGGCTCTCCTCATTGACGGTGGGGCACACCTTATTGACGGGGGGCCATTCCTCATTGAATGTGGGGCACTCCTCATTGACTGGGAACACTTCCCATTGACGGTGGGGCACTCCTCATTGACTCGGGGTCACTCATTAACGGTGGGCACTCGTCGTTGACGGGGGGGGGGGGCACACCTGATTGACAAGGGGAACTCCTCATTGACAGGGGCGTCCTAATTGACAGGGGCAACTCCTAATTGACAGGGGAAGCTCCTAACTGACAAGGGGCACTCCGATATGAAAGGGGGCACTCCTAATTGACAGGGGAGACTCGTAATTGGCAGATGGCAATCTACATTGACAGTGGGCACTCCTCATTGACAGGGGGCACTCCTCATTGACAGGGGGCAGTCCTCATTGACAGGGGGCACTCCTCTTTGACGGGAGGCACTCCAATTGACGGGGGGGGGGGTGCACTCCAATTGACTGGGGGCACTCCAATCGACACGGGGCTCTCCAATTGACAGGGTGCACTCCAATTGACATGGGGGAATCCTAATTGATAGGGAGCACTCCTAATTGTCAGTGGGCACTCCTCATTGACGGTCGGGGGGGGCGTCCTGTTTGACAGGGGGCACTCCAAATTTACAGGGGGCACTCCTAGTTTACTGGGGCCACTCCTAATTGACAGGAGGAGCTCCTAACTGACAAGGGGTGCTCCTATATGAAAGGGGGCACTCCAAAATGCAAGGGGAGACTCCTGATTGGCAGGGGGCAATCCTCATTGACAGGGGGCGTTCCTCATTGACAGCGGGCACTCCTCATTGACAGTGGGCGTTCCTCATTGACAGGGGGCCCTCCAATTGACGGGGGGGGCGCACTCCAATTGACAGGGGGCACTCCAATCGACACGGGGCACTCCAATTGACAGGGTGCACTCCAATCGACACGGGGAAATCCTAATTGATAGGGAGCACTCCTAATTGTCAGTGGGCACTCCTCATTGACGGTTGGGGGGGCGTCCTGTTTGACAGGGGGCACTCCTAATTGACAGGTGGGGACTCTCCTCATTGACGGGGGGCTCTCACTCTTCAGTGACGGGGGGTGGGGAGGCGCTCTTCATTTTACACGGGGAACTCCTCACTGACAGGGGGCTGTCCTCATTGAAAGGGGGCTGTCCTCATTCACATGGGACACTCCTCATTGACATGGTGCACTTCTAATTGTCAGGGGGCGCTCCTTATTGACAGGGAGCACTCATTGACATTGGGCACTCTTTATTGACAGTGGGCACTCCCTATTGACAGGCAGCGCTCCTTATTGACAGAGGGCACTCCAATTGATAGGGGGCACTCCTCATTGAGAGGGACACTCCGCATTGATGGTTGGGCCCTCCTCATGGATGGTGGGGCACTCCTCATTGTCGGCGGGGGGCACTCCTCATTGACATGTGGGGAATCGTCATAGACGGGGGCGGGGGTGCTCTACTTATTCACAGGGTGGCACTCCTCATTGACGTGTGGGGAATCCTCACTGACACGGTGAAGTCCTCATTGGCAGGGGGCTCTCCTAATTGACACGGGTCATTCCTAATTGATAGGGGCCACTCCTAATTGACAAGGCGCAATCCTAATTGACAGGGGGCAGACCTAATTGACAGGGGGCATTCCTAATTGACAGGCGGCACACTTCATTGACAGGGGGCACACCTCATTGACAGCGGATTCTCCTAATCGACAGGGGGCACTCCTCATTGACAGGGGGCACTCCTCATTGACAGGGGGGCACACCTCATTGACGGGGGGGTACTCCTCATTGACGTCGGGGCAATCCTCATTGACGGGGCGGGCACGACTCATTCACGTGGGGGGCACTCCTCATTGACGGTGGGGCACTCCTAATTGACCGGGGTCACTCCTAATTGGTAGGTGCCAGTCCTAATTGACAGGGGGAGCTCCTAATTGACAAGGTGCTATCCTAATTGACAGGGGGCAGACCTAATTGACAGGGGGCTCTCCTAATTGGCAGGCAGCACACCTCATTGACAGGGGGCACTGCTCATTGACAGGGGGCACTCCTCATTGTCACGGGGCACTCCTCATTGACACGGGGCACTCCAATGGACAGGGGGCACTCCAATCGACAGGGGGCACTCCAATTGACAGGGTGTACTCCAATTGACATGGGGGCCTCCTATTTGACAGGGGCCAATCCTAATTGGCAGTGGGCACCAGTAATTGGCAGGGGGTACAACTATTGCCAGGGGGCTCTGCTAATTGACAGGGGGTATTCCAAATTGTCAGAGGGCACACCAAATTGACAGGGGGCACTCCTAATTGGCAGCGTCACTCCGAATTGGCAGGGGGCACTCCATAATGGCAAGGAACACTCCTAACTGACAGTGGAAGGTCCTAACTGACAAGCGGCACGCCTGATTGCAAGTGGGTACTCTTAATTCACGGTGGGGCTCTCCTCATTGACAGGGGGCACTCCTCATTGACAGCGGATACTCCTAATCGACAGGGGTCACTCCTCATTGACAAGGTGCAGTCCTCATTGCCAGGGGGGCACACCTCGTTGACGGGGGGGCACTCCTCATTGACGTCGGGGACATCCTCATTGACGGGGCGGGCACTACTCATTCACGTGGGGGGCACTCCTCATTGACGGTGGGGAATCCTCATTGACACGGTGAAGTCCTCATTGGCAGGGGGCTCTCCGAATTGACACGGGTCACTCCAAACTGATAGGGGCCACTCCTAATTGACAAGGCGCAATCCTAATTGACAGGGGGCAGACCTAATTGACAGGGGGCATTCCTAATTGACAGGCGGCACACTTCATTGACAGGGGGCACACCTCATTGACAGCGGATTCTCCTAATCGACAGGGGGCACTCCTCATTGACAGTGGGCACACATCATTGAAAGGGTGCACTCCTGATTGACGGGGGGCACTCCTCATTGACGTCGGGGCAATCCTCATTGACGGGGCGGGCACTACTCATTCACGTGGGGGGCACTCCTCATTGACGGTGGGGCACTCCTAATTGACCGGGGTCACTCCTAATTGGTAGGTGCCACTCCTAATTGATAGGGGGAGCTCCTAATTGACAAGGCGCTATCCTAATTGACAGGGGGCAGACCTAATTGACAGGGGGCTCTCCAAATTGACAGGCAGCATACCTCATTGACAGGGGGCACTGCTGATTGACAGGAGGCACTCCTCATTGTCACGGGGCACTCCTCATTGACACGGGGCACTCCAATGGACAGGGGGCACTCCGATCGACAGGGGGCACTCCAATTGACAGGGTGTACTCCAATTGACATGGGGGCCTCCTATTTGACAGGGGCCAATCCTAATTGGCAGTGGGCACTACTAATTGGCAGGGGGCACTCCTAATTGCCAGGGGGCTCTGCTAATTGACAGGGGGTACTCCAATTTGATAGAGGGCACACCAAATTGACTGGGGCACTCCTAAATGGCAGCGTCACTCCGAATTGGCAGGAGACACTCCATAATGGCAAGGAACACTCCTAACTGACAGTGCAATCTCCTAACTGACAAGCGGCACTCCTGATTGCAAGTGGGTACCCTTAATTCACGGTGGGGCTCTCCTCATTGTCAGGGGGCACTCCTCATTGACAGCGGATACTCCTAATCGACAGGGGGCACTCCTCATTGACAGGGTGCACTCCTCATTGACAGGGGGGCACACCTCGTTGACGGGGGAGCACTTCTCATTGACGTCGGGGAAATCCTCATTGACGGGGCGGGCACTACTCATTCACGTCGGGGGCACTCCTCATTGACGGTGGGGCACTCCTAATTGAAAGGCGTCACTCCTAATTGGTAGGTTCCACTCCTAATTGACAGGGGGAGCTCCTAATTGACAAGGCGCTATCCTAATTGACAGGGGGCAGACCTAATTGACAGGGGGCACTCCTCTTTGACAGGGGGCACTCGTCATTGACAGGGGGCACTCCTCTTTGACAGGGGGCATACCTCATTGACTGGGGGTCACTCCTCATTGACGGTGGGGCACTCGTCATTAACGGGGGCGTCCTAATTGACAGGGGGCACTCGTAATTGACAGAGGGCACTCCTCATTGACAGGGGGAGCTCCTAACTGACAAGGGCCACTCCTATATGAAACGGGGCACTCCTAATTGCAAGGGGAGACTCCTAAATGGCAGGGGGCAATCCTTATTGACAGTGCGCACTCCTCATTGACAGGGGGCGCTCCTCATTGACAGGGGGCTCTCCAATTGACGGGGAGGGGCACTCCAATTGACAGGGGGCACCCCAAACTACACGACGCACTCCAATTGACAGGTTGCACTCCAATTGACAGGGGGCACTCCAATTGATATGGGGGACTCCTAATTGACTGGCGGCACTCCTAATTTATGCGGGGCACTCCTCATTGACGGGGGGGGGGGGGTACACCTCATTGACGGGGGGGCATTCCTCATTGACGTGTGGGGAATCGACAAAGACGGGGTGGGGACGCTACTCATTCACAGGGTGGCACTCCTCATTGAAGAAGGGGCAATCCTCATTGACACGGTGAAGTCCTCATTGACACGGTGCACTCCTCATTGACAAGGGTTACTCCTAGGTGTCAGGGGGCACTCCTCATTGACAGGGGGCACTCCCGATTGACGGTGGGGACTCTCCTCATTGCCGGGGGGCTCTCACTCTTCAGTGACGGGGGTGGGGGGCGCTCCTCATTTTACACGGGGAACTCCTCATTGAAAGAGGGCTTTCCTCATTGAAAGGGTGCACTCCGCATTCACATGGGGCACTCCTCATTGACAGGGGGCACTCATCATTGACAGGGGGTACACTCCTCATTGACAGAGGGCACTCTTTATTGACAGTGGCCACTCCTTATTGACAGGGGGCACTCCTTATTGACAGGTGGCACTCCTTATTGACAGGTGGCACTCCTAATTGACAGGGAGCACTCCTAATTGGCAGCGGGCCCTCCTCATTGACATGGTGCACTCCTCATTGACAGGGACACTCCGCATTGATGGTGGGGCTCTCCTCATGAATGTTGCGGCACTCCTCATTGGCGGTGGGGCACTCCTCATTGACTAGGGGTCACTCCTCATTGACTGTGGGACACTCGTCATTGACCGGGGTGGGGGGGGGACTCCTCATTGACAAGGGGAACTCCTCATTGACAGGGGCGTGCTAATTGACAGGGGCCACTCCTAATTGACAGGGCGAGCTCCAAACTGACAAGGGGCACTCCTATATGAAAGGGGCGCTCCTAATTGACAGGGGAGACTCCAATTCACAGGGGGGACTCCAATTGACATGGGCGCTCCTAATTGAAATGGGGTACTCCTAATTGACAGGCTGTACTCCTCATTGACATGGGCACTCCAAATTAACATGCGGCACTGCTCATTGACAGCAGGCGCTCCTTATTGACTTTGGGCACACCTTATCGATAGAGGGCCCTCCAAATTGACAGGGGGCACTCCAATTGACAGGGGGCACTCCAATTGACAGGGGGCCTTCCTAATTGACAGGGGGCACTACTAATTGACATGGGCACTCTAAATTAACATAAGGCACTGCTAATTGACAGCAGGCGCCCTTATTGACAGGTGACACGCCTAAGTGACAGGGGGCTCTCGAATTGACAGGGGGCTCTCGAATTAACAGGGAGCACTCCTCATTGGCAGGGAGCACTCGTAATTGGCAGGGGGCTGTTCTAATTGACAGAGGGCACACCGCATTGATGGTGGGGCCTCCTCATGAATGGTGCGGCTCTCCTCAATGGCGGTGGGGCACTCTTCATTGACGGGGTAGCACTCCTCATTGACGGTGGGGCACTCCTAATTGGCAGGGTCACTCCTAATTGGCAGTGGGCACGCCAAAATTACAGGGGGCACTCCTATTTGACAGGGGACACCCCTAACTGACAGGGGGAGCTCCTAACTGCCAAGAGGCACACCTCATTGACGGTGGGGCACTCATCATTGATGGTGGGGCACTCTTTATTGACAGGGGACACTTCTAATTGACAGGGGGTAGTCCAATTGACGGGGGACGCTCCAATTGACAGGGGGCACTCCAATTGACAGGGGGGACTCCAAACGACCTGGGGGACTCTTAATTTAAAGGGGACACTCCTAATTGACAGGGGCACTCCTCATTGACAGGTGGCACTCCTCATTGACGGTGGGGCACACTTCATAGATGGGGGGGCTCTCCTCATTGACAAGGGGACCTCCTCATTGACAGGGGCATCCTAATTGGCAGGGGGCACTCTTAATTGACAGGGGCACTCCTAATTGACATGAGGCACTGCTAACTGACAGCAGGCGCTCCTTATTGACAGTGGGCACTCCTTATTGACAGGGGGAACTCCAATTGACAGGGGGCACTCCTCATTTACAGGGGACAATCCAATTGACAGGGTGCACTCCAATTGACAAGAGGCACTCCATTCAGCAGGGGGCACTCCAATTGACAGGGTGCACTCCAATTAACATGGGGGAGTACTAATGTATAGGGGCCACTCCTACTTGGCAGCGGCCACTACTAATTGCCGGGGGCACAGCTAATTGACAGGGGGAACTCCAATATTTTCAGGGGTACACCAAATTGACAGGGGGAACTCCAAATTGACAGGGGGCACTCCTAATTCGCAGCGTCACTCCGAAATGGCAGGCGGTGCTCCAAAATGACAGGGGGCACTCCAAATTGAAAGGGGGCACTCCTAACTGACAGAGGGAGTTCCTAACTGACAAGCAATACACCTATTTGAAAGGGGGTACTCTTAATTGACAGGGGGCACTCCTAATTGACAGGGGGCACTCCTCATTGAAAGGGGGCATTCCTCATTGACAGGGGACACTCCTCATTGACAGGGGACACTCCGCATTGACAGGGGGCACTCCTCATTGACTGGGGGTACTCCTTATTTATATGGGGCACTCCTCATTGACGGTGGGATGCTCCTCATTGACGGTTGGTCATTCCTCATTGACGGTGGGGCACTCCTCATTGACGGGGGGTAATCCTCATTGTCAGGGGCCTCCCAATTGACTGGGGGCACTCCTAATTGACAGGGGGCACTCCTATTTGACATGGGGCACTCCTAATTGATATGGGGCACTGCTAATTGTCAGGGGATACTCCTTATTGACAGTGGGCACACCTCATTGACCGGGGGGACTCCTCATTGACAGCAGGCACTCTTCATTGGCAGGGGATACTCCTCATTGACAGGGGACACTCCTCATTGACGGTGGGGCACTCGTCATTGACGGTGCGGCACTCCTAACTTTCGGGGTACACTACCCATTGACAGAGGCACTCCTAATTAACAGGGAGCACGACCCATTGACAGGGGCACTCCTAATTGACTGGGTGCACTCCTCATTGACATCGGCACTCCAAATTGACAAGAGGCGCTGCTAATTGACAGCAGGCGCTCCTTATTGACAGTGGGCACTCATTATTGATAGGGGGCACGCGAATTGACAGGGGGCACTCCAATTGACAGGGGGCACTCCATTCGGCAGGGGGCACTCCAATTGACATGGGGGACTCCTAATTTACAGTGGGCACTCCTAATTGATAGGGCGCACTCCTCATTGACAGGGGGCACTCCTATTTGAAAGGGGGCACTCCATATTTTTATGGCGCACTCCTCATTGACGGTGGGGCACTCCTCATTGACGGGGGGGGGGGGGGGGTTGGCACTCCTCATTGACAAGGGGAATTCCTCATTGACAGGGGGCACTTATAATTGACATGGGGATCACCTAATTGACAGTGGGCACTGCTTATTGACACGGGGCGCTCCTAATTGACAGGGGTCACTCCTAATTGTAAAGGGGCACTCCTAATTGTAAGAGGGCACTCCCAATTGACAGGGGAGACCCCTAATTTACAGGGGCAATCCTAATTTACAGGGGCCACTCCTCATTGACAGGGGGCAGTCCTCATTTACGGGGAGCACTCCTCATTAACAGGGGGCACTCCTCATTGACAGGGGGCACTCCGAATTGACAGTGCACGCACCTCATTGACAGGGGGGCACTCCTGATTGATAGGGGGCACTCCTCATTGACAAGGGGAACTCCTCATTGACAGGGGGCTCCTAATTGACAGGGGGCACTCCTAATTGACATGGGGCACTCCTCATTGACAGGAGGCACTCCTAATTGACAGTGGGACAATCCTCATTGACAGGGAGCACTCTTGTTTGAAAAGGGGCACGCATGTTTGACATGGGTCTCTTCTAACTGACTGGGGGCACTCCAATTAAAAGGGGGCATTCTTAATTGACTGGTTGCACTCCAATTGACAGGGGACACTGCAATTGACAGGCGGCACTCCAATTAACAGAGGGCACTCTTAATTGACTGGTTGCACTCCAATTTCCAGGGGGGACTCCAATTGACATGGGAGACTCCGAATTGACAGGGGGCAATCCGAATTGGCAGGGGGCACTCCTAATCGGCAGCGAGCACTCCTAATTGGCAGGGGGTACTCCTAATTGACAGGGGGCACTCCTCATTCACACGGGTACTCTCGATTGTCAGGGGGCACTCCAAATGGACAGGGGGAACTCCAGATTGACAGGGGCTTTTCCTCACTGACAAGGGGACCTCCTAATTGTAAAGGGGCCCTCCTAATTGAAAGTGGACACTCCCAATTGGCAGTGGTCACTCCTAATTGGCAGGGGTCACTCCAAATGGGTAGAGGGCACTCCGAGTTGACAAGGGGCACTACTAACTGACAGGGGGAGATCCTAATTGACAAGGGACACTCCTGATTGACAGGGGTGACTCCTTATTGACAGGTGGCACTCCAAATTGACAAGGAGCTGTCTTCATTGACAGGGAGCAATCCTCATTGACAGGGTGCACTCCTGATTGTCAGGGTGACTCCTAATTGGCAGGGATCACTCCTAATTGGTCGGGGGCACTCCTAATTGACAGGGGGCACTCGGAACTGTCGGGGGAGCTCCTACTTGACAAGGGGCACTCCTAATTGAAAGGGGGTACTCCGAATTCACAGAGGGCACTCCGAATTGATAGGGCGCACTCCTCATTGACATGGGGCACTCCTAATTGACGTGGGGCACTCCTACTTGACACGGGGCATTCCTTATTGATTTGAGGCAATCCTTATTGACATGGGGCACTCCTTATTGACAGGTTGCAATCTTTATTGACAGGCGGCACTTCTAATTAACAGGTGACACTCCCAAATACAGGGGGCAATCCTTATTGACAGACGGCACTTCTAATTAACAGGTGACACTACGAAATACAGGGGGCACTCGAATTGAGAGGGGGAACTCAAATTGACAGGGTGCACTCGAATTGACAGGGGGCACTCCAATTGACAGGGGACACACCTATTTACAGGGGGCACCCCAATTGACAGGGGCCACTCCTAATTGACAGTGGAAGCACCTAATGGACAAGGGGCACTCGTATCTGAAAGGTGCACTCCTAATTGACAAGGGGAACTCCTCATGATCATTGACAGGGGGCACTCCAAATTGACACGGGACACTACTCATTGATGGGGGGGCACTATTATATGACAAGGGTCACTGCTATTTGACAGGAGCCACTCCTAATTTACAGTGGAAGTTCCTAATTGACAAGGGGCTCTCCTAATTGTAAACGGGCACTCCGAATTGACAGGGATGACTCCTAATTGACAGGGGGCAATTCTAATCGACAGAGGGCACTCCTCATGGACAGTGGGCACTCCTCATTGACAAGGGGCACTGCTCATTGACAGGGGGCACTCCTCATTGACAGGGGGCATTCCTCATTGACAGGGGGAACTCCTCATTGACAGGGGGCATTCCTCATTGACAGGGGGTATTCGTCCTTGACAGGGGGCACTCCTAATTGGCAGGGGGCACTCTTGATTGACAGGGGCCTCCTAATTGACAGGGGGCACTCCTAATAGACAGGGAGCACTCCTGATTGTCAGTGGACACTCCTGATTGTCATGGGGGCACTCTTAATTGACAGGGGGCATTCCTAATTGGCAAGGGTCACTCCTGGGTGACAGGGGGGCACTCCTCATTGAGAGCGGATACTCATTGACGGTGGGTCACTCCTCATTGACGGTGGGGCACTCCTCATTGAAGGGGGGGGGGCACTCCTAATTGATGGGGGGGGGGCAAACCTCATTGACAAGGGGAACTCCTCATTGACAGGGTCCTTCAAATTGACTGGGGACATTCTTAATTGTCAGGGGCTCTCCTAATTATCAGGGGACACTTCTCCATGTCAGGGGACACTCCTCATTGATCGGGGGCACTGCTCATTAGCCTGGGGCGCGCCTAATTGACATGGGACACTCCTAATTGATATGGGGCATTCCACATTGACTGGGGGGACTCCTTATTGACAGTGGCACTCCGTATTGACAGGGGGCACTGCTCATTGACCGGGGGAACTCCTAATTTGTAGGGAGCACTTGTCATTAACTGGGGACACTTTTCATTGACAGGGGCACTGCTCATTGATAGGGCACACTCCTCATTGACAGGGGGCGCTCCTCATTGACAGGGGGCACTGCTCATTGATAGGGCACACTCCTCATTGACAGGGGGCGCTCCTGATTGACAGGGGGCAATCTTCATTGACAGTGGTCACCGCAACGTGACAGGGGGCATTTCTAATTGACAGGGGGCACTCCCCATGAATGGTGCGGCACTCCTCATTGACGGGAGGGACTACTCACTGACGGTGGGGCACTCCTCGTTGGCGGTGGGGCACTCCTCATTGACGGTTGGCAGTCCTCATTGTCAAGGGGAACTGCAATCATAGGGGCCTCCTAATTGACAGGGGGCACTACTAATTCTCGGGGGACACTGCTCATTGACCGGGGGCACTCCTCATTGACAGGGGCACTCGTCATTGACATGGGGCACTCCTATTTGACATGGGGCACTCCTAATTGACAGGAGGCAATCCTTATTGACAGTGGGCACTCCTTATTGACAGGGGACAATCCTTATTGACAGGGGGCACTCCTTATTGACAGGGCGTACTTCACATTGGCAGGGGACACTTCTAATTGACAGGGGGCACTCCTCATTGGCAGGGGTCACTCCGAATTGCATCGGATCACTCCTAATTGACAAGGGACACTCCTAATTGAAAGGGGGCACTCTTAACAGACAGGGGATTGTCCTAATCGACAGGGGGCACTCCTTATTGACAGGGGGTACTTCACATTGGCAGGGGACACTTCAATAGACAAGAGTCACTCCTCATTGAGTGGGGGCACTCCTCATTGACATGGCGCACTCCTCATTGACAGCGGGGCACTCCTCATTGACAGGGGGGCACTCCCGATTGACAGGAGTCACCGCTAGGTGGCAGGGGGCACGTCTGAATGACAGGGGGCACTCCTTATTGACGGTGGGGCACTCCTCGTCGACGGTGGGGCACTCCTCATTGACGGGGGGGGCACTCCTCATTGACAAGGGGAACTCCAAATTCACAGGGACCTCCGAATTGACAGGGGGCACTCCTACTTCACAGAGGGCACTCCAGATTCTCGGGGGACACTACTCATTGACATGGGGCACCCCTAATTCGCATGGGGCACTCCTAATTGACGTGGGGCACTCCTAATTGACAGGAGGCATTCCTTATTGACAGTGGGCACTCCTTATTGAAAGGGGGCACATCAAATTGACAGGGGGCACTCCAATAGACATGGGGCAATCCTCATTGACAGCGGCCACTCCTAATTGACACGGGGAGCTCCAAATTGACAAGGGACACTCCGAATTGAACGGGGGCACTCCTAAGAGGCAGGGGAGTGTCCTAATTGACAGGGGGCACTTCTCATGGACACTGGGCATTCATCATTTACAGGGTGCGCTCCTCATTGACAGGGGGCACTCCTCATTGACAGGGGGGATTCCTCATTGACAGGGGGCACTCCTCACTGACAGAGGCACCCCTCATTGAGAGGGGCACTCCACATTGACAGGGGCATTCCACATTGACAGGGGACACTCTTCATTGACAGCGGTCACTCCTAATTGACAAGGGGCACTCCTAATTGACAGGGGGTAATCCTAATTGACAGGGGGCAATCCAAATTGAAAGGAGGCACTCCTAATTGACAGGGGGAAGTCCTCATTGAAAGGGGGTACTCCTCATTGACAGCGGGCACTTTTAATTGACATGGGGCACTCCTAATTGGCATGGGGCATTCCTCATTGACAGGGGGCACTCTTGATTGTCAGAGTGCACTCCCAATTGACAGGGGGCACTCCAAATTGACACGGGACACGACACATTGACAGGGGGGGGGGGACACTAATCGAAAGGGGTCATTCCTAATTGACCGGGGCCACTCTTAATTGATAGGGGGAGGTCCTAATTGACACGGGAAGCCCGTAATTGAAAGGGGGCACTCGAAATTTACAGGGGTGACTCTTAATTGACAAGGGGCACTCCTAATCGACAGGGGCCACTCGTCATGGACAGTTGGCACTCCTCTTTGACAGGGGGCAATCCTCATTGACAGGGGCACTCCTCATTGACAGGGGCACTCCTCATTGACAGGGGGCACTCCTAATTGGCAGCAGTCACTCCTAATTGGCAGGGGTCACTCCTAATTGGCAGGGGGCATTCCTAACAGACAGGGGGAGCTCCTAATTGACAAGCAGCACTCCTACTTGACAGGGCGCACTCCTAATTGACAGGGGGCAATCCAAATTGTAAGGGGACACTCCTCATTGACAGTGGAGCACTCCTCATTGACAGGGGCACACCTCATTGACAGGGGCACTCCTCATTGACAGGGGGCACTCTTCATTGACACGGGGTACTCCTCATTGACAGGGGTCACTCCTAAGTGATAGTGGTCACTCCTAATTGACAAGGGGCACTCCTAATTGACAGGGGGTAATTCTAATTGACAGGGGCAATCTAAATTGAAAGGGGGCACTCCTAATTGACAGGGGGCAGTCCTCATTGAGAGGGGGTACTCCTCATTGACAGCGGGCACTCTTAATTGACATGGGGCACTCCTAATTGGCATGGGGCATTCCTCATTGACAGGGGGCACTCTTGATTGTCAGAGGGTACTCCCAATTGACAGGGGCACTCCAAATTGACACGGGACACTACTCACTGACGGGGGGGGGGGGGCACTCCTCATTGACGGGGTAACTCGTAATTGTCGGGTGACACTACTCAATGACAGGGGAGACTCCTCATTGATAGGGGGCACTCCTTATTAGCATGGGGGACTCCGAATTGGCCGGGGCCACTCCTAAGTGACAGGGGAAGCTCCTAATTGAAAGGGGAGGCCCCTAGTTGAAAGGGCGCACTCAGAATTTACAGGGGAGACTCTTAATTGACAAGGGGCACTCCTAATCGACAGGGGCCACTCCTCATGGACAGTGGGCACTCCTCATTGACAGAGGCACACCTCATTGACAGGGGGCACTCCTAATTGACATGGGGCACTCCTAATTTAAATGGGGTATTACTCATTGACAGTGGGCATTCCTCATTGACGGGGGCCACTCCTGATTGATAGGGGGCACTTCAAATTAAAAGGGTTCACTCCTATTTCACAGGGGCCACTAATAATTGACAGGGGGGCTCCAAATTGTTAAGGGGCCCTCCTAATTGAAAGGGGTTACTCGTAACAGACAGGGGAGAATCCTAATCGACAGGGGCAACTCCTCAAGGACAGTAGGCAAACCTCATTGACAGGGGCACACCTCATTGACAGGGGCAATCCTCATTGACAGGGGGCACTCTTCATTGACAGGGGATACCCCTCATTGACAGGGGTCACTCCTAATTGGCAGTGGTCTCTCCTAATTGACAAGGGGCACTCCTAATTGACAGGGGGTAATCCTAATTGACAGGGGGCAATCCAAATTGAAAGGGGGCACTCCTAATTGACGGGGGGCAGTCCTCATTGACAGGGGGTACTCCTCATTGACAGCGGGCACTCTGAATTCACATGGGGCACTCCTGATTGGCATGGGACATTCCTCATTGACAGGGGGCACACTTGATTATCAGAGGGCACTCCCAATTGAGAGGGGGATCTCCAAATTGACACGAGACACTACTCATTGACGGGGGGGGGGGGCAACACTAATCGAAAGGGGTCATTCCTAATTGACCAAGGCCACTCCTAATTGACAGCGAGAGCTCGTAATTGACGTGGGAAGCCCGTAATTGAAAGGGGGCACTCCAAATTTACAGGGGAGACTCTGAATTGACAGGGGGCACTTCTAATCGACAGGGGGCACTCCTCATGGGCAGTGGGCACTCCTCATTGACTGGGGGCAATCCTGATTGACAGGGGGCACTCCTCGTTGACAGGGGACACTCCTAATTGACATGGGGCACTCCTAATTGACATGGCGTATTCCTCATTGACAGGGCGCATTCCTCATTGACGCGGGCACTCCTGATTGACAGGAGACATTTCTAATTGACAGTAGGGACTCCTAATTGATACGGGACGATACTCATTGATGGGGGGCACTCCAAATTGAAAGGGTTCACTCCTATCTGACCAGGGCCACTCCTAGTTGACAGGGGGAAATCTTAGTTGACAACGGGAACTCCTAATTGAAAGGGGGCAGTCCAGACTGATAGTCGAGACTCCGAATTAACAGGGGGCACTCCTAATTCACAGGGCGCACTCCGAATTGACAGTGGACACTCCTCATTGCTCGGGTGGGGCGTTCCTAATTGACAGGGTTCACTCCTAGGTTACAGGGGGCAATCCTCTTTGAGAGGGGGCACTCCTCATTGACGGTAGATCACTCGTCATTGACGGGGGGCGGGGGGCACTCCTCATTGACGGGTGGGGGGGCACTCCTCATTGACGGGGGGGAACACCTCATTGACAAGGTGAATCACTCATTGAATGGGGCATCCAAATTGACAGAGGGCACTCAGAATTGACATGGGGAACTCCTAATTCTCGGGTGACACTACTCAATGACAGGGGACACTCCTCATTGACAGGGGGCACTCCAATGGACAGGGGGCACTCCAATCGACAGGGGGCACTCCTCATTGACAGGGTGCACTCCTCGTAGATTGGGGGCACTCCTCATTGACAGCGGGCCCTCCTCATTGACAGGGGATCTCCGCATTGATGGTGGGGCTCTCCTCATTGATAGGGTGAAGTCTTCATTGACAGGGGGCTCTCCTATTTGACAGGTGTCACTCCTAATTTACTGGGGTCACTCCCAATTGACAAGAGGAAGCTACTAGTTGACAAGGCGCTATCCTAATTGACAGGGGGCAGAACTAATTGACATTGGGCACTCCTCATTGACAGGGGGCACTGCTCCTTAACAGAGGGCACTCCTCATTGACAGCGGGCACGCCTAATTGACATGCGGCACTCCTATTTGATATGGTGAGCTCGTAATTGATATTGGGCACTACTAATTGAAAGGGGACAGTCCTAACTTACAGGGGGCACTCCTAATTGACAGTGCCACTCCTCATGGACAGCGGGCACTCCTCAGTGACAGGGGGCACTTCTCATTGACAGCGGGCACTCTTCATTGACGTTTGGGCACTCCTCATTGACGGTGGGGCACTCCTCATTGACGGGGGGGGGGGGGGTCTCTCATCAATGACAAGTGGAACTCCTCATTGACAGGAGCCTCCTAATTTAGTGGGGGCACTCCTCATTGACAGGGGGCACTCCTAATTGTCAGGGGGCTCTCCTAATTGAATTGTGGCACTCCTAATTGACATGGGGCTTTCCTAATTGAGATTCGGAGCTCGAAATTGATAAGGGGCACGCCTAATTGAAAGGCGGGCACTCCTAATTGACAGTGGGCATTCCTAATTGACAGGGCCACACCTCAATGACAGCGGGCACTCCTCATTGACAGGGGGCATGCCTCATTGATAGGGGGCACTCCTCATTGACGTTTGTGCACTCTTCATTGACGGTGAGGCACTCCTCATGACGGGGGGGTACTCCTCAAAGACAAGTGGAACTCCTCATTGACAGGGGCCGCCTAATTTAGTGGGGGCACTCCTCATTGACACGGGGCAGACCTAATTGACAAGTGGAACTCCTCATTGACAGGGACCTCCTCTTTGACATGCGGCACTCCTCATTGACAGGGTGAAGCCTTCATTGTCAGGAGTCTCTCCAAATTGACAGGGGGCACTCCTCTTTGACAGGGGGCACTCCTAATTGACAGAAGTCACTCCTAGGTGACGGGGGCCACTCCTCATTGACAGGGGGCGCTCCACATTAATGGTGGGGACCTCCTTATGGATTTTGGGCACACCTCATTGACGGGGGGGGGGCACTCTTCATTGACGGTAGGGCACTCCCCATTGACGGGGGGGGGGGGACACACTCCTCATTGACACGGGGAACTCTTCATTGACACGGGGCTGTCCTCATTGATAGGCGGTACTCCTCATTCACATGGGACACTCCTGACTGACAAGGGGCACTGATCATTGACAGGGGCAATCCTCATTGACAACGGGCAATCTTCATTGACAGGGTGCACTCCTCATTGACAGTGGGCCACTCCTCCTTGACGGGGGTGCACTCCTCATTGACGGGGGGGAATCGTCGTTGCCGTTTGGGGGGTTTACTACTCAAGCACAGGGTGTCACTTCTCATTGACGGTGGGGCAATCCTCATTGACAGGGTGAAGTCCGCATTGACTGGAGGCTCTCCTAATTGAGAGGGGTCACTCCTAATTGATAGGGGCCACTCCTAATTGACAAGGCGCAATCCTAATTGACAGAGGGCAGACCTAATTGACAGGAGGCAGTCCTAATTGACGAGTGGCACACTTCATTGACAGTGAGCACAGCTCATTGACAGGGGGCACTCCTCATTGACAGGGGGCACTCCAATAGACAGGGGGACACCAATTGACAGGGGCACTCCAATTGACAGTGGGCACTCCAATTGACAGGGGGCATGCAGATCGACCGGGGGCACTCCACTTCACAGGGTGTACTCCGATTGACATGAGGGACTCCTTATTGACAGGGGCCACTCCAAATTGGCAGCGGGCATTACGAATTGGCAGGGGGCACTCCTCATTGACAAGGGCACTCCGCATTGCTGGTGGGGCTCTCCTCATGGATGGTGCAGCACTGCTCATCGACGGTGGGGCACTCCTTATGGACGTGTGGGGAATCGTAATTGACGTGGCGGGCACTACTGCTTCACGGGGGGCGGGGGGGGGGTACTCCTCATTGACGGTGGCGCACTTCTCATTGACAGGGTGAAGCCTTCATTGTCAGGAGTCTCTCCAAATTGACAGAGGTCACTCCTAAATGATCGGTGCCACTCCTAATTGACGGGAGGAGCTCCTAATTGACAAGGCGCTATCGTAATTGGCAGGGGGCAGAACTAATTGACAGGGGGCACTCCAAATTGACAGGGGACACTCCTCATTGTCAGGGAGCACTCATCAATGACAGGCGGCACTCCGCATTGACAGGGGTAGCTCCTCATTGACAGGGGGCATCCTTCTTCACAGGGGGCACTCCTCATTGACAGGGGACACTCCTCATTGACAGGGGGCACTCCTAATTGACAGAGGACACTCCTAATTGACAGGGGCACTCCTCGTTGAGAGGGTGAACTCTTCATTGACAAGGGGAACTCCTCATTGACAGGGGCGTCCTAATTGACAGGGGCACTCCTTATTTTCTGGGGCCCCTCCTAATTGACAAGCGGAGCTCCTAACTGAGAAGGGGCACTCCTATATGAAAGGGGGCACTCCTAATTGACAGGGGAGACTCGTAATTGACAGGGGACAATCCTAAATGACAGTGGGCACTCCTCATTGAAAGGGGGCACTCCTCATTGACAGGTGGCGCTCCTCATTGACAGGGGGCACTCGTCATTGGCGGGGGCACTCCCCATTGACAGTGGGCACTCCACTAGTCGGGGGGGGGGAGGCAATCCAAATGAACGGGGGCACTCCAATCGACACGGGACACTCCAATTGACAGGGTGCACTCCAATTGACATGGGGGACTCCTAATTGATAGGGGGCACTCCTAATTGGCAGCGGGCACTCCCAATTGACAGGGCCAATCCTCATTGACAGCGGGCACACCTCATTGACAGGGGGCACTCCTAATTGGATGGGGGGCACTCCTAATTGACAGGGGGTCACTCCCAATTGATAGGGATCACTCCGATTTGACAGGGGCACGCCTCATTGACAGGGGGCACTCCCCATTGACGGTGCGGGCACTCCTCATTGACCGGGGGGCATTCTTCATTGACGGTGGGGCACTCCTCATTGACGGGTGGGGCACTCATCATTGACAGGTGGCAATCGTCATTGACACGGGCAATCTTCATTGACAGGGGGCAGTCCGCATTGACGGGGGGGGGCACTCCACATTGACGGGAGGGCACTCCTCATTGACGTGGGGGGAATCGTCATAGACGGGGGGGGCACTATTCATTCATAGGGTGGCACTCCTCATTGACGGTGGGGCAATCCTCATTGACAGGATGAAGTCCTCATTGACAGGGGGCTCTCCTAATTGACAGGGGTCACTGCAAATTGGTAGGGGCCGCTCCTAGTTTACAAGGCGCAATCCTAATTGACAGAGGGCAGACCTAATTGACAGGGGCCACTCCTAATTGACAGGTGGCACACTTCATTGACAGGGGGCACACCTCATTGCCAGGGGGCACTCCTCATTGACAGGGGGCACTCCAATAGACAGGCCAGTCCAATTGACAGGGGACACTCCAATCGACAGGTGTCACTCCAATTGACAGGGTGTACTCCGATTGACATGGGGGACTCCTCATTGACCGGGGCCACTCCGAATTGTCAGTGGGCACTATGAATTGGCAGGGGGAACTGCTAATTGCCAGGGGGCACTGCTAATTGACAGGGGGTACTCCAATTTGACAGGGGCCACACCAATTGGACAGGGGGAACTCCAAATTGACAGGGGGCACTCCTAATTGGCAGCGTCACTCCGAATTGGCAGGGGGCACACCATAATGACAGGGAGCACTCCCAATTGACAGTGCGCATTCCTAACTGACAGTGGGAGCTCCTATCTCACAAGCGGCACTCCTAATTGCAAGGGGGTACTGTTAAATGACGGGGGGTACTTCTAATTGACAAGCGGTACTCCTAATCGACATGGGGCACTCCTAATTGACAGGGTGCACTCCTCATTGACAGGGGGCACTCCTCATTGACAGAGCGCACTCCGCATTGATGGTGGGGCTCTCCTCATGGATGAGGCGGCACGGCTCATTGACGGGGTGGTCACTACTGATTCACGGGGTGGGGAGGGGGGCACTCCTCATTGACGGTGGCGCACTCCTCATTTACAGGGCGAAGACTTCATTGTCAGGGGGCTCTCCAAATTGACAGGGGTCACTCCTAATTGATCTGTGCAACTCCTAATTGACAGGAGGAGCTCCTAATTGACAACGCGCTATCGTATTTGACAGGGGGCAGAACTAATTGACAGTGGGCACTCCTAATTGACGCGGGACACACCTCATTGACAGCGTACACTCCTCATTGACGGTGGGGCACTCCTGATTGACAGGGAACGCTCCTCATTGACAGGCGGCACTCCTCATTGACAGGCGGCACTCCTCATTGACAGGGGGAACTCCTCATTGACTGGGGGCAATCCTTATTGACAGGGGGCATTCATTATTGACAGGCGGCACCCGTCATTGACAGGGGGAACTCCTCATTGCCAGGGGGCACTCCTACTTGACAGCGGGCACTCCTCATTGACAGGGATCACTCCTCATTGACAGGCGGCACTCTTCATTGACAGTGGGAACTCCTCATTGACAGGAAGCACTCCTCATTGACAGGCGCCACTCCTCATTGAGAGGGGGAACGCCTCATTAACAAGAGGAACTCGTCATTGGTAGTGGGGCACTCCTAATTGACAGGGGGTCTCTTCTAATTGACAGGGGTCACTCCTAGGTGACGGGGACACTCCTCATTGACAGGGGGCACTCCTCATTGACGGTGGGGGCACTCCTCATTGACGGGGGGGGCAGTCTTTATTGACGGTGGGGCACTCCTCATTTACAGGGTGAAGTCTTTATTGTCAGGGGGCTCTCCAAATTGACAGCGGTCACTCCGAATTGTTCGGTGCAACGCCTAAATGACAGGAGAACCTCCTAATTGACAAGGCGCCATCGTATTTGACAGGGGGCAGAACAAATTGACAGGGGGCACACCTAACTGACAGGGGACACACCTCATTGACAGGGTACACTCCTTATTGACAGGCGGCACTCCTCCTTGACAGGGGGAAATCCTCATTGAAAGGGGGCACTCCTCATAGCCAGGCGGCACCCTTCATTGACAGGGGGAAGTCCTCATTGACATGGCGCACTCCTCAATGACAGGGGGAATCCTCATTGACATGGGGCAAACCTCATTGACAGTGGACACTCCTCGTTGACAGCGTGCACTCCGAATTGACAGGCGGCACTCCTCAGTGTCAGCGGGGAACTCCTCACTGATTGGGGGCTGTCCTCATTGAAAGGGGGCCCCTCTCATTCACATGGGACACTCCTCACTGACAGGGGGCACTCATCACGACAGGGGACAATCCTCATTGACAAGGTGCAATCCTCATTGACAGGGGGCTCTCCAAATTGACAGCGGTCACTCCGAATTGTTCGGTGCAACGCCTAAATGACAGGAGAACCTCCTAATTGACAAGGCGCCATCGTATTTAACAGGGGGCAGAACTAATTGACTCCAATTTGACAGGGGCCACACAATTGGCCAGGGGGAACTCCAAATTGAAAGGGGGCACTCCTACTTGGCAGCGTCACTCCGAATTGGCAGGGGGCACACCAAAATGACAGGGAGCACTCCCAATTGACAGTGCGCACTCCTAACTGACAGTGGGAGCTCCTATCTCACAAGCGGCACTCCTAATTGCAAGGGGGTACTGTTAAATGACGGGGGGCACTTCTAATTGACAAGCGGTACTCCTGATCGACATGGGGCACTCCTAATTGACAGGGTGCACTCCTCATTGACAGGGGGCACTCCTCATTGACAGAGCGCACTCCGCATTGATGGTGGGGCTCTCCTCATGGATGAGGCGGCACGGCTCATGGACGGGGTGGCCACTACTGATTCACGGGGTGGGGGGGGGGGGTACTCCTCATTGTCGGTGGCGCACTCCTCATTTACAGGGCGAAGTCTTCATTGTCAGGGGACTCTCCAAATTGACAGGGGTCACTCCTAATTGATCGGTGCAACTCCTAATTGACAGGAGGAGCTCCTAATTGACAACGCGCTATAGTATTTGACAGGGGGCAGAACTAATTGACAGTGGGCACTCCAAATTGACCAGGGACACACCTCATTGACAGCGTACACTCCTCATTGACGGGGGGCCCTCCTGATTGACAAGGAACGCTCCTCATTGACAGGCGGCAATCCACATTGACAGGGGGAACTCCTCATTGACAGGGGGCACTCCTCCTTGACAGGGGGCAATCCTCATTGACAGGGGGCACTCCTCATTGACAGGCGGCACCCGTCATTGACAGGGGGAACTGTTCATTGACACGGGGCTGTCCTCATTGAAAGGCGGTACTCCTCATTCACATGGGACATTCCTGACTGACAAGGGGCACTCATCATTGGCAGGGGCAATCCTCATTGACAAAGGGCAATCTTCATTGACAGGGTGCACTCCTCATGGACGGTGGGGCACTCCTCATTGACGGGTTTGCACTCCTCATTGACGGGGGGGGGGGGGAATCGTCGTAGACGGGTGGGGGGGGGTACTACTCAAGCACAAGGTGTCACTTCTCATTGACGGTGGGGCAATCCTCATTGACAGGGTGAAGTCCTCATTGACAGGAGGCTCTCCTAATTGAAAGGGGTCACTCCTAATTGATAGGGGCCACTCCTAATTGACAAGGCGCAATCCTAATTGACAGAGGGCAGACCTAATTGACAGGAGGCAGCCCTAATTGACGATTGGCACAATTCGTTGACAGTGAGCACAGCTCATTGACACGGGGGATTCCTAATTGAGAGGGGCCACTCGTAATTGGCAGCGGGCACTACGAATTGGCAGGGGGACTCCGCATTGCTGGTGGGGCTCTCCTCATGGATGGTGCGGCACTGCTCATTGACGGTGGGGCTTATTGACGTGGGGGCACTACTGCTTCACGTGGGTGGGGGGGGGTACTCCTCATTGACGGTGGCGCACTCCTCATTGACATGGTGAAGCCTTCATTGTCAGGGGTCTCTCCAAAGTGAAGGGGTCATTCCTAATTGATCGGTGCCACTCCTAATTGACAGGAGGAGCTCCTAATTGACAAGGCGCTATCGTAATTGGCAGGGGGCTGAACTAATTGACAGGGGGCACTCCTAATTGACAGGGGACACACCTCATTGACAGGGGCACTCCTCATTGACAGGGAGCACTCATCATTGACAGGCGGCACTCCTCATTGACAGGGGTAGCTCCTCATTGACAGGGGCATCCTTCGTGACAGGGGGCAAACCTCATTGACAGGGGGCACTCCTCATTGACAGGGGGCACTCCTAATTGACAGTGGACACTCCTCATTGACAGGGGGCACTCCTGGTTGAGAGGGGGAACTCCTCATTGAGAAGGGGAACTCCTCATTGACAGGGGCGTCCTAATTGACAGGGGGCACTCCTAATTTTCTGGGGCCACTCCTAATTGACAAGAGGAGCTCCTAACTGAGAAGGGGCACTCCTATATGAAAGGGGGCACTCCTAATTGACAGGGGAGACTCGTAATTGACAGGGGACAATCCTTAATGACAGTGGGCACTCCTCATTGACAGGGGGCACCCCTCATTGACAGGTGGCGCTCCTCATTGACAGGGGGCACTCGTCATTGGCGGGAGGCACTCCAATTGACGGGGGGCACTCCAATTGACAGGGGGCACTCCAATGGACGGGGGGGAGGCCCTCCAAATGAACGGTGGCACTCCAATCGACACGGGACACTCCAATTGACAGGGTGCACTCCAATTGACGTGGGGGACTCCGAATTGATAGGGGGCACTCCTAATTGGTAGCGGGCACTCCCAATTGACAGGGCCAATCCTCATTGAAAGCGGGCACACCTCATTGACAAGGAGCACTCCTCATTGGAAGGGGGGCACTCCTAATTGACAGGGGGTCACTCCTAATTGATAGGGATGACTCCGATTTGACAGGGGCAGCCTCATTGACAGGGGGCACTCCCCATTGACGGTGCGGGCACTCCTCATTGATGGGGGGGCATTCTTCATTGACGGGCGGGGCACTCCTCATTGGCGGGCGGGGCACTCATCATTGACAGGTGGCAATCCTCACTGACACGGGCAATCTTCATTGACAGGGGGCAGTCCGCATTGACGAGGCGGGCACTCCTCATTGACGTGGGGGTATCGTCATGGACGGGGGGGGGTACTATTCATTCACAGGGTGGTACTCCTAATTGACGCTGGGGCAATCCTCATTGACAGGATGAAGTCCTCATTGACAGGGAGCTCTCCTATTTGACAGGGTTCACTGCAAATTGGTAGGGGCCACTCCTAGTTTACAAGGCGCAATCCTAATTGACAGAGGGCAGACCTAACTGTTAGGGGCCACTCCTAATTGACAGGTGGCACACTTCATTGACAGGGGGCACACCTCATTGACAGGTGGCACTCCTCATTGACAGGGGGCACTCCCATAGACAGGGCAGTCCAATTGACAGGGGTCACTCCAATTGACACGGTGTACTCCGATTGACATGGGGGACTCCTCATTGACAGGGGCCACTCCGAATTGTCAGTGGGCACTACGAATTGGCAGGGGGAACTGCTACTTGCCAGGGGGCACTGCTAATTGACAGGGGGTACTCCAATTTGACAGGGGCCAAACAATTGGACAGGGGGAACTCGAAATTGACAGGGGGCACTCCTACTTGGCAGCGTCACTCCGAATTGGCAGGGGGCACACCAAAATGACAGGGAGCACTCCCAATTGACGGTGCGCACTCTTAACTGACAGTGGGAGCTCCTATCTCACAAGCGGCACTCCTAATTGCAAGGGGGTACTGTTAAATGACGGGGGGCACCTCTAATTGACAGCACCCGTTATTGACAGCGGCACCCGTTATTGACAGGGGGAACTCCTCATTGACACGGGGCTGTCCTCATTGAAAGGCGGTACTCCTCATTCACATGGAGCACTCCTGACTGACAAGGGGCACTGATCATTTACAGGGGCAATCCTCATTGACAAAGGGCAATCTTCATTGACAGGGTGCACTCCTCATTGACGGTGGGCACTCCTCATTGACGGGTTTGCACTCCTCATTGACGGGGGGGGGGGGATTTCGTCGTAGACGGGTGGGGGGGCACTACTCAAGCACAAGGTGTCACTTCTCATTGACGGTGGGGCAATCCTCATTGACAGGGTGAAGTCCTCATTGACAGGAGGCTCTCCTAATTGAGAGGGGTCACTCCTAATTGATAGGGGCCATTCCTAATTGACAGGGCGCAATCCTGATTGAAAGAGGGCAGACCTAATTGACAGGAGGCAGTCCTAATTGACGATTGGCACACTTCATTGACAGTGAGCACAGCTCATTGACACGGGGGACTCCTAATTGAGAGGGGCCACTCGTAATTGGCAGCGGGCACTACGAATTGGCAGGGGGACTCCGCAGTGCTGGTGGGGTTCTCCTCATGGATGGTGCGGCACTGCTCATTGACGGTGGGGCTTATTGAAGTGGGGGCACTACTGCTTCACGGGGGTGGGGGGGGGGGTACTCCTCACCAATCGACACGTGACACCCCAATTGACAGGGTGCACTCCAATTGACATGGGGACTTCTAATTGATAGGGGGCACTCCTAATTGGCAGCGGGCACTCCTCATTGACAGGGTGCACTCCTCATTGACAGTGGGCACTCCGAATTGACTGGGGACACTCCTAATGTATATGGGGCAATCCTCATTGACGGTGGGATACTCCTCATTGACGGTGGGGCTTTCCTCATTGACGGTGGGGTACTCCTCATTGAAGGGGGCTGGCACTCCTCATTGACGGGGAGGGGGGCACTCCTTATTGACAAGGGGAATTCCTCATTGACAGGGGCCTCCCAATTGACAGGGGGCACTCCTAATTGATAGGGCGCACTCCAAATTGACATGGGACACTCCTAATTGACATGGGGCACTGCGAAGTGTCGGGGGCACTCCTAATTGACATGGGGCACTCCTAATTGTCAGGGGGCACTCCTAATTGACATGGGGAGCTCGTAATTGATATGGGGCACTCCTAATTGACGGGATGCACTCCTAATTGACAGGGCCACTCCTCGTTGGCAGCGGGCACTCCTCATTGACTGGGGGCACTCCTAATTGACAGGAGGAGCTCCTAACTGACAAGGGGCACTCCTATATGAAAGGGGGCACTCCAATTGACGGGGGGGGGTGTCATTCCAATTGAACCGCGGCAGTCCAATCGACACGGGACACTCCAATTGGCAGCGTGCACTCCAATTGACATGGGGGACTGCTAATTGATAGCGGGCACTCCTAATTGGAAGCGGGCACTCCTCATTTGCCGGGTGCACTCCTTATTGACAGGGGGCACTCCGAATTGACTGGGGGCACTCCTATCTTATATGGGGCACTCCTCATTGACGGTGGGGTACTCCTCATTGACGGTGGGGCTTTCCTCATTGACGGTGGGGCACTCCTCATTGACGGGCGGGGCACTCCTTATTGACAAGGGGAATTCCTCATTGACAGGGGGCTCCCAATTGACAGGGGGCAATCTCAATTTATAGGGGGCACTCCGCATTGACATGGGGTACTCCTAATTGACATGGGGCACTGAGAATTGTCAGGGGGCACTCCTAATTGACATGAGGCACTCCTAATTGACAGGGGGAACTGCTAATTGACAGGGGGGACTCTTAATTGACAGGGGGCAATCCTTATTGAGAGTGGGCACTCCTCATTGACAGGGGGAACTCCTCATTGACAGGGGGCGCTCCTCAGTGACAGGGGGCACTCCAGCTGACGGTGGGGGGGGGGCACTCCAATTGAACGTGGGCACACCAATCGACACGGGACACTCCAATTGACAGGGTGCACTCCAATTGACATGGGGACTTCTAATTGATAGGGGGCACTCCTAATTGGCAGCGGGCACTCCTCATTGACAGGGTGCACTCCTCATTGACAGTGGGCACTCCGAATTGACTGGGGGCACTCCTAATGTATATGGGGCACTCCTCATTGACGGTGGGGTACTCCTCATTGACGGTGGGGCTTTCCTCATTGACGGTGGGGTACACCTCATCGAAGGGGGCGGGCACTCCTCATTGACGGGGAGGGGGGGCACTCCTTATTGACAAGGGGAATTCCTCATTGACAGGGGCCTCCCAATTGACAGGGGGCACTCCTAATTGATAGGGCGCACTCCAAATTGACATGGGACACTCCTAATTGACATGGGGCACTGCGAAGTGTCAGGGGGCACTCCTAATTGACATGGGGCACTCCTAATTTTCAGGGGGCACTCCTAATTGACATGGGGAGCTCGTAATTGATATGGGGCACTCCAAATTGAAAGGGGGGCACTCCTAATTGACGGGATGCACTCCTAATTGACAGGGATACCCCTCGTTGACAGCGGGCACTCCTCATTGACTACACCTAGGTGACGGGGGCCACTCCTCATTGACAGGGGGACTCCGCATTGATGGTGGGGCTCTCCTCATTGACGGTGGGGCACACCTCATTGGCGGGGGGCCATTCCTCATTGAATGTGGGGCACTCCTCATTGACAGGGAACACTCCCCATTGACATTGGGGCACTCCTCATTGACTCGGGGTCACTCATTAACGGTGGGCACTCGTCGTTGACGGGGGGGGGGTTACACTCCTCATTGACAAGGGTAACTCCTCATTCACAGGGGCGTCCTAATTGACAGGGGCAACTCCTAATTGACAGGGGGAGCTCCTAACTGACAAGGGGCACTCCTGTATGAAAGGGGGCACTCCTAATTGACAGGGGAGACTCGTAATTGGCAGGGGGCAATCCTTATTGACAGTGGGCACTCCTCAATGACAGCGGGACCTCCTCATTGACAGGGGGCAGTCCTCATTGACAGGGGGCACGCCTCTTTGACGGGAGGCACTCCAATTGACGGGGGGGGGCACTCCAATTGACAGGGGGCACTCCCATCGACACGGGGCACGGCAATTCACAGGGTGCACTCCAATTGACATGGGGGAATCATTATTGATAGGGAGCACTCCTAATTGTAAGTGGGCACTCCTCATTGACGGTCGGGCGGGCGTCCTGTTTGACAGGGGGCACTCCTAATTGACAGGTGGCACTCCTAGTTTACTGGGGCCACTCCTAATTGACAGGGGGAGCTCCTAACTGACAAGGGGTACTCCTATATCAAAGGGGGCACTGCTAAATGCAAGGGGAAACTCCTGATTGGCAGGGGGCAATCCTTATTGACAGTGGGCACTCCTCATTGACAGGGGGCGTTCCTGATTGGCATGGGGACCTCCTCATTGACAGTGGGCGTTCCTCATTGACAGGGCGCACTCCAATTGACAGGGGGCACCCCAATCGACACGGGACACTCGAATTGACAGGGTGCACTCCAATTGACATGGGGGACTCCTAATTGACAGGAAGCTCTCCTAATTGGCAGCGGGAACTCCTCATTGACACGTTGCACTCATAATTTACAGGGGGCACTCCGAATTGACTGGGGGAAATTCTAACGTATATGGGGCACTGACCATTGACGGTCGGGCATTCCTCATTGACGGTGGGGCATTCCTCATTGACGGCGGGGGGGGGGGGCACTCCTCATTGACAAGGGGAACTCCTTATTGACAGGGGCCTCCCAATTGACAGGGGGCACTCCTAACTGACAGGGGGCACTCCTAATTGACAGGGGGCACTCCTAATCGACAGGGGGCACTCCTCTTTGACATGGGGCACTCCTCATTGACAGGGGGCACTCCTCATTGACAGGGGGCACTCCCGATTGACGGTGGGTGTTCTCCTGTTTGACGGGGGGGGGCACCCTTCATTGACGGTGGAGCACTCCGAATTGACGGGGGGGGGGTGGGAGGCGCTCCTCATTTTACAGGGGGACTCCTCACTGACAGGGGGCTGTCCTCATTGAAAGGCGGCTGTCCTCATTCACATGGGACACTCCTCATTGACAGGGGGCACTCCTAATTGACATGGGGCACTTCTAATTGTCAGGGGGCACTCCAAATTGACAGGGAGCACTCCTCATTGAAAGTGGGCACTCTTTATTGACAGGGGGCACTCTTTATTGACAGTGGGCACTCCTTATTGACAGGCAGCGCTCCTTATTGACAGAGGGCACTCCAATTGATAGGGGGCACTCCTCATTGAGAGGGACACTCCGCATTGATGGTTGGGCCCTCCTCATGGATGGTGGGGCACTCCTCATTGACGGGGGGGGGGGGGGCACTCCTCATTGACGTGTGGGAAATCGCCATAGACGGGGTGGGGGGGGGGTGCTCTACTTTTTCACAGGGTGGCACTCCTCATTGACGTGTGGGGAATCCTCATTGACACTATGAAGTCCTCATTGGCAGGGGGCTCTCCTAATTGACACGGGTCACTCCTAATTGATAGGGACACTCCGCATTGATGGGGGCTCTCCTAATTGACACGGGTCACTCCTAATTGATAGGGGCCACTCCTAATTGACAAGGCGCAATCCTAATTGACAGATGGCACACTTCATTGAAAGGGGGCATAACTCATTGACAGGCGGCACTGCTCATTGACAGGGGGCACTCCTCATTGACACGGGGCACTCCTCATTGACACGGGACACTCCAATGGACAGGGGACACTCCAATCGACAGAAGGCACTCCAATTGACAGGGTGTACTCCAATTGACATGGGGGACTCCTATTTGACAGGGGCCACTCCTAATTGGCAGTGGGCACTACGAATTGGCAGGGGGCACTACTAATTGCCAGGGGGCACTGCTAATTGACAGGGGGTACTCCAATTTGACAGAGGGCACAACAAATTGACAGGGGCACTCCTAATTGGCAGCGTCACTCCGAATTGGCAAGGGGCACTCCATAATGACAAGGAGCACTCCTAGTTGAAAGGGGGCACTCCTAACTGACAGTGGAAGCTCCTAACTGACAAGCGGCACTCCTGATTGCAAGGGGGTTCTCTTAATTGACAGGGAGCACTCCTCATTGACAGCGGATACTCCTAAACGACAGGGGCACTCCTCATTGACAGGGTGCACTCCTCCTTGACAGGGGGGCACACCTCATTGACGGGGGCCACTCCTCATTTACTTCGGGGCAATCCTCACTTACGGGGCGGGCACTAATCATTCACGTGGGGGGCACTCCTCATTGACGGTGGGGCACTCCTAATTGACAGGGGTCACTTCTAATTGGTAGGTGCCACTCCTAATTGACAGGGGGCTCTCCTAATTGACAGGCAGCACACCTCTTTGACAGGGGGCACTCCTTTTTGACAGGGGGCACTCGTCATTGACAGGGGGGCACTCCTCTTTGACAGTGGGCATTCCTCATTGACTAGGGGTCGCTCCTCATTGACGGTGGGGCACCTGTCATTAACGGGGGCGTCGTATTTGACAGGGGGCACTCGTAATTGATAGAAGGCACTCCTCATTGACAGGCGGAGCTCCTAACAGACAAGGGCCACTCCTATATGAAAGGGGGCATACAAAATTGCAAGGGGAGACTCCTAAATGGCAGGGGGCAATCCTTATTGACAGTGGGCACTCCTCATTGACAGGGGGCGCTCCTCATTGACAGGGGGCTCTCCAATTGACGGGGGGAGGGCACTCCAATTGACAGGGGGCACCCCAATCGACACGGCGCACTCCAATTGACAGGTTGCACTCCAATTGACAGGGGGCACTCCAATTGATATGGGGGACTCCTAATTGACTGGCGGCACTCCTAATTTATGTGGGGCACTCCACATTGACGGGGGTGGGGTACACCTCATTGACTGGGGGGCATTCCTCATTGACGTGTGGGGAATCGAAATAGACGGGGTGGGGGGCACTACTCATTCAGAGGGTGCACTCATCATTGACACGGTGAAGTCCTCATTGACACGGTGCACTCCTCATTGACAAGGGTCAATCCCGATTGACGGTGGAGAATCTCCTCATTGATGGGGGGCTCTCACACTTCAGTGACGGGGGGGGGGGGGGCGCTCCTCATTTTACACGGGGAACTCCTCATTGAAAGAGGGCTGTCCTCATTGAAAGGGTGCACTCCGCATTCACATGGGGCACTCCTCATTGACAGAGGGCACTCTTTATTGACAGTGGCCACTCCTTATTGACAGGGGGCACTCCTTATTGACAGGTGGCACTCCTTATTGACAGGGGGCACTCCTCATTGACGGTGGGGCACTCCTCATTGACTAGGGGTCACTCCTCATTGGCTGTGGGGCACTCGTCATTGACCGGGGTTGGGGGCGGGGGACTCCCCATTGTCAAGGGGAACTCCTCATTGACAGGGGCGTCCTAATTGACAGGGGGCACTCCTAATTGACAGGGGGCACTCCTAATTTACAGGGCAACTCCTAATTGACAGGGCGAGCTCCAAACTGACAAGGAGCACTCCTTTATGAAAGGGGGCGCTCCTAATTGACAGGGGAGACTCCAATTCACAGGGGGGACTCCAATTGACATGGGCGCTCCTAATTGAAATGGGGCAATCCTAATTGACAGGCTGCACTCCTCATTGACATGGGCACTCCAAATTAACATGCGGCACTGCTAATTGACAGCAGGCGCTCCTTATTGACTGTGGGCACACCTTATTGATAGGGGGCACTCCAAATTGACAGGGGGCACTCCTAATTGACTGGGGGCACTCCTAATTTACAGGGCAACTCCTAATTGACAGGGCGAGCTCCAAACTGACAAGGAGCACTCCTTTATGAAAGGGGGCGCTCCTAATTGACAGGGGAGACTCCAATTCACAGGGGGGACTCCAATTGACATGGGCGCTCCTAATTGAAATGGGGCAATCCTAATTGACAGGCTGCACTCCTCATTGACATGGGCACTCCAAATTAACATGCGGCACTGCTAATTGACAGCAGGCGCTCCTTATTCACTGTGGGCACACCTTATTGATAGGGGGCACTCCAAATTGACAGGGGGCACTCCAATTGACAGGGGGCACTCCAATTGACAGGGGGCACTCCTAATTGACAGGGGGCACAACTAATAGACATGGGCACTCCAAATTAACATAAGGCACTGCTAATTGACAGCAGGCGCCCTTATTGACAGGTGGCACTCCTAAGTGACAGGGCGCACTCAAATTGACAGGGGACACTCGAATTGACAGGGGGCTCTCCAATTGACAGGGGGCTCTCGAATTGACAGGGAGCACTCCTCATTGGCAGGGAGCACTCGTAATTGGCAGGGGGCAGTCCTAATTGACAGAGGGCACACCGCATTGATGGTGGGGCCCTCCTCATGGATGGTGCGGCTCTCCTCAATGGCGGTGGGGCACTCCTCATTGACGGGGTAGCACTCCTCATTGACGGTGGGGCACTCCTCATTGACAGGGTGAAGTCCTCATTGATAAGGGGCTCTCCTAATTGGCAGGGGCACTCCTAATTGGCAGTGGGCACGCCAAAATGACAGGGGGCACTCCAATTTGACATGGGGCACTCCAATTTGACAGGGGCACTCCTAACTGACAGGGGAACTCCTAACTGACAAGAGGCACTCCTCATTGACGGTGGGGCACTCATCATTGATGGTGGGGCACTCTTTATTGACAGGGGACACTTCTAATTGACAGGGGACACTCCAATTGACGGGGGGCGCTCCAATTGACAGGGGGCACTCCAATTGACAGGGGGGACTCCAAACGACCTGGGGGACTCCTAATTGAAAGGGGACACTCCTAATTGACAGGGGGCACTCCTCATTGACAGGTGACACTCCTCATTGACGGTGGGGCACACTTCATAGATGGGGGGGCTCTCCTCATTGACAAGGGGAACTCCTCATTGACAGGGGCATCCTAATTGGCAAGGGGCACTCCAAATTAACATGAGGCACTGCTAAGTGACAGCAGGCGCTCCTTATTGACAGTGGGCACTCCTTATTGACAGGGGGAACTCCAATTGACAGGGGGCACTCCTCATTTACAGGGGACAATCCAATTAACAGGGTGCACTCCAATTGACAAGAGGCACTCCATTCAGCAGGGGGCACGCCAATTGACAGGGTGCACTTCAATTAACATGGGGGAGTACTAATGTATAGGGGCCACTCCTACTTGGCAGCGGCCACTACTAATTGCCGGGGGCACAGCTAATTGACAGGGGAACTCGAATATTTTCAGGGGGCACACCAAATTGACAGGGGGAACTCCAAATTGACAGGGGGCTCTCCTAATTCGCAGCGTCACTCCGAATTGGCAGGCGGGGCTCCAAAATGACAGGGGGCACTCCTAACTGACAGAGGGAGTTCCTAACTGACAAGCAATACTCCTAATTGAAAGGGGGTACTCTTAATTGACAGGGGGCACTCCTAATTGACAGGGGGCACTCCTAATTGACAGGGGGCACACCTCATTGAAAGGGGGCATTCCTCATTGACACGGGGCACTCCTCATTGACAGGGGGCACTCCTAATTGACAGGGGGCACTCCTATTTGACTGGGGGCACTCCATATTTTTATGGCGCACTCCTCATTGACGGTGGGGCACTCCTCATTGACGGGGCGGGGGCGGTGGCACTCCTCATTGACAAGGGGAATTCCTCATTGACAGGGGGCACTTATAATTGACATGGGGATCTCCTAATTGACAGTGGGCACTGCTTATTGACACGGGGCGCTCCTAATTGACAGGGGCCACTCCTAATTGTAAAGGGGCACTCCTAATTGTAAGAGGGCACTCCCAATTGACAGGGGAGACTCCTAATTGACAGGGGCAATCCTAATTTACAGGGGCCACTACTAATTGACAGGGGGCAGTCCTCATTTACGGGGAGCACTACTCATTGACAGGGGCCACTCCTAATTGGCAGAGGGCAGTCCTCATTTACGGGGAGCACTACTCATTGACAGAGGGCACTCCGAATTGACAGTGCACTCTCCTTATTGACAGGGGTGCACTCCTGATTGATCGGGGGCACTCCTTATTGACAATGGGAACTCCTCATTGACAGGGGGCTCCTACTTGACAGGGGGCACTCCTCATTGACAGGAGGCACTCCTAATTGACAGTGCGACAATCCTCATTGACAGGGAGCACTCCTCATTGAAAAGGGGCACGCATGTTTGACATGGGTCACTTCTAATTAACTGGGGGCACTCCAATTAACAGGAGGCATTCTTAATTGACTGTTTGCACTCCAAATGACAGGGGGCACTGCAATTGACAGGGGGCACTCCAATTAACAGCGGGCACTCTTAATTGACAGAGTGCACTCCAATTTCCAGGGGGGACTCCAATTGACATGGGAGACTCCGAATTGACAAAGGGCAATCCTAATTGGCAGGGGGCACTCCTAATTGACAGGGGGCACTCCTCATTGACACGGGTTCTCCCGATTGTTAGGGGGCACTCCAAATGGACAGGGGGAACTCCGCATTTACAGGGGGTATTCCTAACTGACAGTGGGACCTCCTAATTGTAAAGGGTCACTCCTAATTGGCAGGGGTCACTCCTAATGGGTAGAGGGCACTCCTAGTTGACAAGGGGCACTACTAACTGACAGGGGGAGATCCTAATTGACAAGGGACACTCCTGATTGATAGGGGGCACTCCTAATTGACAAGGGGCACTCCTAATTGACAGGGGTGACTCCTTATTGATAGGTGGCACTCCTAATTGACAAGGAGCTGTCTTCATTGACAGGGGGCAATCCTCATTGACAGGGGGCAATCCTCATTGACAGGGGGCGCCCCTCTTTGAAAGGGGGCAATCCTCATTGACAGGGTGCACTCCTGATTGTCAGGGTCACTCCTAATTGGCAGGGGTCACTCCGAATTGGTAGGGGCTACTCCAAATTGACAGGGGGCACTCGGAACTGTCGGGGGAGCTCCTACTTGACAAGAGGCACTCCTAATTGAAAGGGGGTACTCCGAATTCACAGAGGGCACTCCAAATTCTCGCGGGACACTACTCATTGACAGGGGCACTCCTAATTAACAGGGGGCGCTCCTAATTGATAGGCCGCACTCCTCATTGACATGGGGCACTCCTAATTGACGTGGGGCTCTCCTACTTGACATGGGGCATTCCGTATTGATTTGAGGCAATCCTTATTGACATGGGGCACTCCTTATTGACAGGGGGCAATCCTTATTGACAGGCGGCACTTCTAATTAACAGGTGACACTCCAAAATACAGCGGGCACTCGAATTGAGAGGGGGAAGTCAAATTGACAGGGTGCAATCGAATTGACAGGGTGGACTCCAATTGACAGGGGAAACACATATTTACAGGGGGCACTCCAATTGACAGGGGCCACTCCTAATTGACAGTGGAAGCACCTAATGGACAAGGGGCACTCCTATCTGGAAGGGGCACTCCTAATTGACAAGGGGAACTCCTCATTGACAGGGGCCTGCTCATTGACAGGGGGCACTCCATATTGACACGGGACACTACTCATTGATGGGGGGCACTATTATATGACAGGGGTCACTGCTATTTAACAGGAGCCACTCCTAATTTACAGTGGAAGCTCCTAATTGACAAGGGGCTCTCCTAATTGTAAACGGGCACTCCTAATTGACAGGGGAGACTCCTAATTGACAGGAGGCAATTCTAATCGACAGAGGGCACTCCTCATGGACAGTGGGCACTCCTCATTGACAATGGGGAAATGCTCATTGACAGGGGGCACTCCTCATTGACAGTGGGCATTCGTCCTTGACAGGGGGCAAACCTAATTGGCAGGGGGCACTCCAAATTGGCAGGGGGTACTCCTAATTGACACGGAGCACTCCTAACTGAAAGGGGGCACTCCTAATCGACAGGGGTACTACTAATTGACAGGGGGCTTTCCTAATTGACAGGGGGCACTCGTCTTTGACGGGGGGCACTCGTCATTGACAGGATGCACTCCTCATTGACAGGGGGCACTCCTCATTGACAGGGGAACTCCTCATTGAAAGGCGGCACTCCTCATTGACAGGGGGCACTCCTCATTGACGGTGGGGCTCTCTTCATTGACGGGGGGGGCACTCCTCATTGACAAGGGGAACTCTTGATTGACAGGGGCCTCCTAATTGACAGGGGGCACTCCTAATTGGCAAGGGTCACTCATGGGTGACAGGGGGCACTCCTCATTGAGAGGGGGCACTCATTGACGGTGGGTCACTCCTCATTGACGGTGGGGCACTCCTCATTGAAGGGGGGGCACTCCTAATTGATGGGGGGGGGCACTCCTCATTGACAAGGGGAACTCCTCATTGACAGGGTGCTCCAAATTGACAGGGGACATTCCTAATTGTCAGGGGCTCTCCTAATTGTCAGGGGACACTGCTCCATGACAGGGGACACTCCTCATTGATCGGGGGCACTGCTCATTAGCCTGGGGCGCGCCTAATTGATATGGGAGTCTCCTAATTGATATGAGGAATTCCTCATTGACTGGGGGGACTCCTTAATGACAGTGGCACACCGTATTGACAGGGGGCACTGCTCATTGACCGGGGGAACTCCTAATTTGTAGGGAGCACTTGTCATTAATAGGGCACACTCCTCATTGTCAGGGGGCGCTCCTCATTGACAGGGGGCACTCCTCATTGACAGTGGTCACCGCAACGTGACAGGGGGCACTTCTGATTGACAGGGGGCACTCCCCATGAATGGTGCGGCATTCCTCAATGACGGGAGGGACTACTCACTGACGGTGGGGCACTCCTCGTTGGCGGTGGGCACTCCTCATTGACGGGTGGCAGTCCTCATTGTCAAGGGGAACTGCAATCACAGGGGCCTCCTAATTGACAGGGGGCACTCCTAATTCTCGGGGGACACTGCTCATTGACGGCAGGCAATCCTTATTGACAGGGGGCACCCCTTATTGACAGGGGGTACTTCAAATTGGCAGGGGCCACTTCAATAGTAATGGGGCATTCCTCATTGACAGGGGGCACTCCTCATTGACAGGGGGCACTCCTCATTGACAGGGGAGATTCTTCATTGACAGATACCTCCAAATTGGCAAGGGGCACTCCTCATTGAAAGGGGGGACTCCTCATCAGCATGGGGCACTCCTAATTGACATGTGGGACTCCTAATTGATATGGGGCACTCGTCATTGACAGGGGACACTCCTCATTGAGAGGGGGCACTCCTCATTGACATGGGGCACTCCTCATTGTCAGCGGGTCACTCCTCATTGACAGGGGGCACTCCCCAATGACAGGAGTCACCGCTAGGTGGCAGGGGGCACGTCTGATTGACAGGGGGCACTCCTTATTGACGGTGAGGCACTCCTCATTGACGGGGGCGCACTCCTCATTGACAAGGGGAACTCCAAATTCACAGGGACCTCCTAATTGACAGGGGGCACTCCTACGTCACAGAGGGCACTCCAGATTCTCGGGGGACACTACTCATTGACAGGGGGCACCCCTAATTCGCATGGGGCACTCCTAATTGACATGAGGCACTCCGAATTGGCAGGAGGTACTCCTTATTGACAGTGGGCACTCCTTATTGACAGGGGGCACATCAAATTGACAGGGGGCACTCCAATATGCATGGGGCAATCCTCATTGACAGGGGGCACTCCTAATTGACACGGGGAGCTCCAAATTGACAAGGGACCCTCCTAATTGAAAGGAGGCACTCCTAACAGGCAGGGGAGTGTCCTAATTGACAGGGGGCACTTCTCATGGACACTGGGTATTCCTCATTTACGGGGTGCACTCCTCATTGAAAGGGGGCACTCCTCATTGACAGAGGGGATTCCTCATTGACAGGGGGCACTCCTCACTGACAGAGGCACCCCTCATAGACAGGGGCACTCCACATTGACAGGGGGCACTCCTAAGTGACAGCGGTCACTCCTAATTGACAAGGGGCACTCCTAATTGACAGGGGGTAATCCTAATTGACAGGGGGCAATCCAAATTGAAAGGAGGCACTCCTAATTAACAAGGGGCAGTCCTCATTGACAGGGGGTATTCCTCATTGACAGCCGGCACTCTTAATTGACATGGGGCACTCCTATTTGGCATGGGGCATTCCTCAGTGACAGGGGGCATTCTTGATTGTCAGAGTGCACTCCCAATTGACAGGGGGCACTCCAAATTGACACGGGACACTACATATTGACGGGTGGGGGGGGGCATCACTAATTGAAAGGGGTCAATCCTAATTGACAGGGGGAGCTCCTAATTGTCACGGGAAGCCCGTAATTGAAAGGGAGCACTCCAAATTTACAGGGGAGACTCTTAATTGACAGGGGGCACTTCTAATCGACAGGGGGCACTCCTCATGGGCAGTGGGCACTCCTCATTGACTGGGGGCAATCCTGATTGACAGGGGGCACTCCCCATTGACAGGGGACACTCCTAATTGACATGGGGCACTCCTAATTGACATGGGGTATTCCTCATTGACAGGGCGCATTCCTCATTGACGCGGGCACTCCTGATTGACAGGAGACATTTCTAATTGACAGTAGGGACTCCTAATTGACACGGGACGATACTCATTGATGGGGGGCACTCCAAATTGAAAGGGTTCACTCCTATTTGACCAGGGCCACTCCTATTTGACAGGGGGAGCTCTTAGTTGACAACGGGAACTCCTAATTGAAAGGGGGCACTCCAGACTGATAGTCGAGACTCCGAATTAACAGGGGGCACTCCTACTTCACTGGGGGCACTCCGAATTGACAGTGGACACTCCTCATTGCTAGGGGGGCACTCTTAATTGACAGGTGGGGCGTTCCTAATTGACAGGGTTCACTCCTAGGTAACGGGGGCAATCGTCTTTGAGAGGGGGCACTCCTCATTGACGGTAGATCACTCGTCATTGACGGGGGGGGGGGCACTCCTCATTACGGGGTGGGGACGCACTCCTCATTGACGGGGGGCACACCTCATTGTCAAGGGGAACTACTCATTGAATGGGGCATCCAAATTGACAGAGGCCAATCCTAATTGGCAGGGGGAACTCCTAGTTGTCGGGTGACACTACTCAATGACAGGGGACACTCCTCATTGATAGGGGGCACTCCATCTTAGCATGGGGGACTCCTAATTGACCGGGGCCACTCCTAATTGAAAGGGGGAGCTCCTAATTGACAGGGGAAGCCCCTAATTGAAAGGGGGCAATCGACATTTACAGGGGAGACTCTTAATTGACAAGGGGCACTCCTAATCGACAGGGGCCACTCCTATTGGACAGTGGGCACTCCTCATTGATAGGGGCACACCTCATTGACAGGGGCAATCCTCATTGACAGGGGGCACTCTTCATTGACAGGGGGTACCCCTCATTGTCAGGGGTCACTCCTAATTGGCATTGGTGACTCCTAATTGACAAGGGGCACTCCTAATTGACGGGGGGTAATCCTAATTGACAGGGGGCAATCCAAATTGAAAGGGAGCACTTTTAATTGACAGGGGGCAGTCCTCATTGACAGGGGGTACTCCTCATTGACAGCGGGCACTCTTAATTGACATGGGGCACTCCTAATTGACTTGGGGTATTCCTCATTGACAGGGGGTACTCTTGATTGTCAGAGGGCACTCCCAATTGACAGGGGGCACTCCAAATTGACACGGGACACTACACATTGACGGGTGGGGGTGGGATCACTCATCGAAAGGGGTCACTTCTAATTGACCGGGGCCACTCCTAATTGACAGGGGGAGCTCCTAATTGACACGGGAAGCCCGTAATTGAAAGGGGGCACTCCAAATTTACAGGGGAGACTCTTAATTGAAAGGGGGCACTTCTAATCGACAGGGGGCACTCCTCATGGGCAGTGGGCACTCCTCATTGACTGGGGGCAATCCTGATTGACAGGGGGCACTCCCCATTGACAGGGGACACTCCTAATTGACATGGGGCACTCTTAATGGACATGGGGTATTCCTCATTGACAGGGGGCATTCCTCATTGACGCGGGCACTCCTGATTGACAGGAGACATTGCTAATTGACAGTTGGGACTCCTAATTGACACGGGACGATACTCATTGATGGGGGGCACTCCAAATTGAATGGGTTCATTCCTATTTGACCAGGGCCACTCCTAGTTGACAGTGGGAGCTCTTCGTTGACAACGGGAACTCCTAATTGAAAGGGGGCACTCCAGACTGATAGTCGAGACTCCGAATTAACAGGGGGCACTCCAAATTCACAGGGGGCACTCCGAATTGACAGTGGACACTCCTCATTGCTAGGGGGGCACGCTGAATTGACAGGTGGGGCGTTCCTAATTGACAGGGTTCAATCCTAGGTGACAGGGGGCAATCCTCTTTGAGAGGGGTCACTCCTCATTGATGGTAGATTTCTCGTCATTGACGGGGGGGTGGCACTCCTCATTGACGGGGTGGGGGGGCACTCCTCATTAACGGGGGGGCACACCTCATTGACAAGGGGAACTACTCAGTGAATGGGGCATCCAAATTGACAGAGAGCACTCCTAATTGACAGGGGGGACTCCTAATTGTCGGGTGACACTACTCAATGACAGGGGACACTCCTCATTGATAGGGGACACTCCTTATTAGCAAGGGGGACTCCTAATTGACCGGGCCACTCTTAATTGACAGGGGGAGCTCCTAATTGACAGGGGAAGCCCCTAATTGAAAGGGGGCACTCGATATTTACAGGGGAGACTCTGAATTGACAAGGGGCACTCCTAATCGACATGGGCCACTCCTCATGGACAGTGGGCACTCCTCATTGACAGGGGCACACCTCATTGACACGGGCAATGCTCATTGACAGGGGGCACTCTTCATTGACAGGTGGTACTCCTCATTGACAGGGGTCACTCCTAATTGGCAGTGATCACTCCTAATTGACAAGAGGCACTCCTAATTGACAGGGGGTAATCCTAATTGACAGGGGGCTATCCAAATTGAAAGGGGGCACTCCTGATTGAAAGGGGGCTGTCCTCATTGGAAGGGGGTACTCCTCATTGACACGGGCAATGCTCATTGACAGGGGGCACTCTTCATTGACAGGTGGTACTCCTCATTGACAGGGGTCACTCCTAATTGGCAGTGATCACTCCTAATTGACAAGAGGCACTCCTAATTGACAGGGGGTAATCCTAATTGACAGGGGGCTATCCAAATTGAAAGGGGGCACTCTTAATTGAAATGGGGCACTCCTAATTGGCATGGGGCATTCTTCATTGAGAGGAGGCACTCTTGATTGTCAGAGGGCACTCCCAATTGACAGGGGGCACTCCAAATTGACACGGGACACTACTCATTGACGGCAGGGGGGGGGGGGGCGGCGGGCAACACTAATCGAAAGGGCTCACTCCAAATTGGCAGGGGGAGCTCCTAATTGACACGGGAAGCCCGTAATTGAAATGGGGCACTCCAAAATTACAGGGGAGACTATTTAATGACAGGGGGCACTTCTAATCGACAGGGGGCACTCCTCATGGGCAGTGGGCACTCCTCATTGACTGGGGGCAATCCTGATTGACAGGGGGCACTCCAAATTGACATGGGGCACTCCTAATTGACATGGGGTATTCCTCATTGACAGGGGGCATTCCTCATCGACGCGGGCACTCCTGATTGACAGGAGACATTTCTAATTGACAGTAGGGACTCCTAATTGACTCGGGACGATACTCATTGATGGGGGGGCACTCCAAATTGCAAGGGTTCACTCCTAATTGACCAGGGCCACTCCTAGTTGACAGGGGGAGCTCTTAGTTGACAACGGGAACTCCTAATTGAAGGGGGCACTCCAGACTGATAGTCGAGACTCCGAATTAACAGGGGGCACTCCTAATTCACAGGGGGCACTCCGAATTGACAGTGGACACTCCTCATTGCTAGGGGGCACTCTTAATTGACAGGTGGGGCGTTCCTAATTGACAGGGTTCACTCCTAGGTGACAGGGGGCAATCCTCTTTGAGAGGGGGCACTCCTCATTGACGGTAGATCACTCGTCATTGACGGGGGGGGGGGCACTCCTCATTGACGGGGTGGGGGGGGGGCACTCCTCCTTGATGGGGGCACACCTAATTGACAAGGGGAAATACTGATTGAATGGGGTATCCAAATTGACAGAGGGCACTCCTAATTGACAGGGGGAACTCCTAATTGGCGGGTGACACTACTCAATGACAGGGGACACTCCTCATTGATAGGGGGCACTCCTTATTAGCATGGGGGACTCCAAATTGATCGGGGCCACTCCTAATTGTCAGGGGGAGCTCCTCATTGACAGGGGCACTCCTGATTGACAGGGGCACTCCTCATTGACAGGGGGCACTCCTAATTGGCAGCAGTCACTCCTAATTGACAGGGGTCACTCCTAATTTTCAGGAGGCATTCCTAACTGACAGGGGGAGCTCCTAATTGACAAGCGGCACTCCTACTTGACAGGGCGGACTCCTAATTGACAGGGGGCAATCCACATTGAAAGGGGACACTCCTCATTGACAGTGGATCACTCCTCATTGACAGGGACACACCTCATTGACAGGGGCACTACTCATTGACATGGACAATCCTCATTGACAGGGGGAACTCTTCATTGACAGGGGGTACTCCTCATTGACAGGGTCACTCCTAATTGGCAGTGGGCAATCCTAATTGACATGGGACACTCCTAATTGACATGGGGCATTCCTCATTAACAGAGGGCACTCCTGATGTACAGGGGGCACTCCCAATTGACAGGGGGCACTCCAAACTGACACGGCACACTAATCATTGGCGGGGGGGGGGGCAACACTAATTGAAAGGGGTCACTCCTAAATGACCGGGGCCACTCCGAATTGACTGGGGGAGCTCCTAATTGACAGGGGAAGCCCCTAATTGAAAGGGGGCACTCGAAATTTACAGAGGAGACTCTTAATTGACAGGGGACACTCCGAATCGGCAGAGGACACTCCTCATGGACAGTGGGCACTCCTCATTGACAGGTGGCAATCCTCATTGACAGGGGCACTCCTCATTGACAGTGGGCACTCCTAATTGACAGGGGGAACTCCTAATTGTCGGGTGACACTACTCAATGACAGGGGACACTCCTCATTGATGGGGGGCACTCCATATTAGCATGGGGGACTCCTAATTGCCATGGGGCACTCCTCATTGATATGCGGCATTCCTGATTGACAGGGGGCACTCCTCATTGACAGTGGCACTCCTCATTGACAGGGGGCACTCCGAATTGAAAGGGGCCACTCCTATTTGATCGAGGCAACTCTTAATTGAAAGGGGGAGCTCCTAATTGACAAGGGACAATCCTAATTGAAAGGGGGCAGTACTAACAGAAAGGGGAGCGTGCTAATTTACAGGGTGCACTGCTAATCGACAGTGGACAATTCTCATTGACAGGGGGAATTCCTCATTGACTGGGGCCTGTCCTCATTGACAGCGGCACTCCTCATTGACAGGAGCACTCCTCATTGACAGGGGGCACTCCTAAATGGCAGCGGTCACTCCACATTGTCAGGGGCCACTCCTAATTGGCAGTGGACCTTACTAACTGACAGGGGGAGCTCCTAATTGGCAAGTGGCACTCCTACTTGACAGGGGGCACTCCTAATTGACCGGGGGCAATCCAAATTGAAAGGGGGCACTCCTCATTGACAGGTGCACTCCTCATTGACAGGGGCACTCCTCATTGACAGGGGCACTCCTCATTGACAGGGGGCACACTTCATTGACAGGGGGTACTCCTCATTGACAGGGGTCACTCCTAATTGGCAGTGGGCAATCCTAATTGACATGGGGCATTCCTCATTAACAGGGGGCACTCCTGATGTACAGGGGGCACTCCCAATTGACAGGGGGCACTCCAAATTGACACGGGACACTACTCATTGACGGGGGGGGGGGGGGGGAGGCAACACCAATTGAAAGGGGTCACTCCTAATTGACCGGGGCCACTCCTAATTGACAGGGGGAGCTCCTAATTGACAGGGGAAGCCCCTAATTGAAAGGGGGCACTCGAAATTTACAGGGGAGACTCTTAATTGACAGGGGGCACTCGTAATCGACAGCGGCCAATCCTCATGGACATTGGGCACTCCTCATTGACAGGGGGCAATCCTCATTGACAGGGGGCACTCCTCATTGACAGGCGACACTCCTAATTGACATGGGGCACTCCTAATTGAAATGGGGTATCACTCATTGACAGGGGGAATTCCTCATTGAGGAGGGGCACTCCTGATTGATAGGGGGCACTCCAAATTAAAAGGGTTCACTCCCATTTCACAGGGGCCACTAATAGTTGACAGGGGGCTCCAAATTGTGAAGGGACACTCCTAATTGAAAGGGGATACTCGTAACAGACAGGGGAGAATCTTAATTGACAGGGGGCACTCCACATGGACAGTGGGCATTCCTCATTCACAGGAATGCCTCCTCATTGGCAGGGGCACTCCTCATTGACAGGGGCGATCCCTAATTGACAGAGGGCACTCCTCATTGACAGGGGCACTCCTCATTGACAAGGGCACTCCTCATTGACAGGGGGCACTCCTAAGTGGGAGCGGTCAATCCTAATTGGCAGGTGTCACGCCTAATTGACAGTGGTCCCTCCTAGGTGACACGGGGCACTCATTATTGAGAGGGGGCACTCCTCGTTGTCGGTGGGTCACTCCTCATTGACGGTGGGGCACTCCTCATTGGCAGTGGGGTGCACTCCTCATTGACGGGGACGCACTCGTCATTGACAGGGGGCAATCTTCATTGAGAGTGGGTTCGCCTCATTGACAGGGGACATTCCTAATTGGCAGGGGGCAATCCTCATTGACATGGGCACTCGTCATTGACAGGGGGCACTCCTCATTGACAGGGGGGGATCCCTAATTGACAGAGGGCACTCCTCATTGACAGGGGCACTCCTCATTGACAGGGGGCACTCCTAATTGGCAGCGGTCACTCCTATTTGCCTTTGTCACTCCTAATTGACAGAGGTCCCTCCTCGGTGACAGGGGGCACTCCTTAATGAGAGGGGGCACTCCTCGTTATCGGTTGGTTACTCCTCATTGACGGTGGGGCACTCCTCATTGACAGTGGGGTGCAATCCTCATTGACGGGGACGCACTCGTCATTGACAGGGGGCACTCTTCATTGACAGGGGGTTCTCCTCATTAAGAAGTTTAACAACACCAGGTTAAAGTCCAACAGGTTTATTTGGTAGCAAAAGCCACACAAGCTTTCGGAGCTCTTAGCCCCTTCTTCAGGTGAGTGGGAATTTTGTTCACAAACAGAGCTTATAAAGACACAGACTCAATTTACATGAATAATGGTTGGAATGCGAGGGGGCACTCCTCATTGACGGTGGATCAGTCCTCATTGACGGGGGGTACTCCTCGTTGACGGGGGGCGGGGTGGTGCTCCTCATTGACGGGGGGGGGGGTGGGATAGTGGGGGGGGCACTCCTCTTTGACAAGGGGAACTCCAAATTCCCAGGGGCCTCCTAATTGACAGGGGTCACTCCTAATTCACAGTGGGCTCTCCTATTTGACAGTGGACACACCTCATTGCGAGGGGGGCACTCTTAATTGACAGGTGGGGCATTCCTAATTGACAGGGGTCACTCCTAGGTGACAGGGGGCAATCGTCTTTGAGAGGGGGCACTCCTCATTGACGGTGGATCACACCTCATGAACGGGGTGGCACTCCTCATTGACGGGGGGGCACTCCTCATTGACGGGGGTGGGGAGGGCACTCCTCATTGACAAGGGGAACTCCTCATTAAATGAGGCCTCCAAATTGACAGTGGGCACTCCTAATTGACGGGGGCACTCCTAATTGTCGGGGGACACTACTCAATGACAGGGAACACTCCTCATTGATAGGGGGCACTCCTTATTGACAGGGGGCACTCTTAATTGACAGGGGGAGCTCCAAATCGAAAGGGGGCACTCCGAACAGACAGGGGAGAGTCATAATTGACAGGGGGCACTCCTAATCGACAGGGGGAATTTCTCATGGACAGTGGGCATTCCTGATTTACAGGTCGCAATTCTCATTGTCAGGGGACACTCCTCATTGACAGGGCGAATTCCTCATTGACAGGGGCACTCCTCATTGACAGGGGCACTCCTCATTGACAGGGGCACTCCTCATTGACAGGGGGCACTCCTAATTGGCAGCAGTCACTCCTAATTGGCAGGGGTCACCATTAATTGGCAGGGGGCATTCCTAATTGACAGGTGGAGCTCCTAATTGACAAGCGGCACTCCTACTTGACAGGGGGCACTCCCAATTGACAGGGGGCAATCCAAATTGAAAGGGGGCACGCCTCATTGACAGGGGAGGACTCCTCATTGCCAGGGGGCACTCTTCATTGACAGGGGTTACTCCTTATTGACAGGGGCCACTCCTAATTGGCAGTGGGCAATCCTAATTGACATGGGGCATTCCTCATTAACAGGGGTCACTCCTGATTGACAGGGGGCACTCCCAATTGACAGGGGGCACTCCAAATTGACACGGGACACGACTCATTGACGGGGTGTCGGGCAACACTAATTGAAAGGGGTCACTTGTAATTGACCGCGGCCACTCCTAATTGACAGGGGGATCTCCTAATTGACAAGGGAAGCCCGTAATTGAAAGAGGGCACTCCGAAATCACAGGGGAGACTGTTAATTGACAGGAGGCACTCCAAATCGACAGGGGACACTCCTCATGGACAGTGGGCACTCCTCATTGACAGGGGGCAATCCTCATTGCCGGGGGCAATCCTCATTGACAGGGGGCACTCCTAATTGACATGGGGTATTCCTCATTGACAGGGGGCATTCCTCATTGAGGGGGGGAAGTGGTTTGGGAATTTCTAATTGACAGTAGGGAATCCTAATTGACAAGGGACGATACTCATTGATGGGGGGCGCTACTAACTGGAAGTGGTCACTCCTAATTGACCAGGGCCACTTCTAATCGACAGGGGGCACTCCTCATGGATAGTGGGCAATCCTCGTTGACAGAGGGCACGACTCATTTAGAGGGGGCACTCCGCATTGACAGGTGGCACTCCTCATTGACAGGGGCCTCCAAATTTACAGGGGGCAATCCTAATTGACAGGCAGAACTCCTAATTGACACTGGACACTCCTCATTGCTCGGGGGGCCCTCTTAATTGAGAGGTGGGGCATTCCTAATTGACAGGGGTCACACCTAGATGACAGGGGGCAATCCTCTTTGAGAGAGGGCACTCCTAATTGACGGTAGATCACACCTCATTGACGGGGTCGCTCTCCTCATGGACGGGGGGGGCACTTCTCATTGACGGGGCGACACGACTTATTGACAAGGGGAACTCCTCATTGACAGGGAACACTCCTCATTGACAGGGGGCAGTCCTCATTGACAGGGAGCACACCTCATTGACAGGGGGGTAGTCCTCATAGAGGGGAGGAATACTCCTCATAGACGTGGAGAGGGGGCATTCCTCATTTTCAGGGGGCACTCCTCATTGACATGGGGCACTCCTAATTACAGTAAGAAGTTTAACAACACCAGGTTAAAGTCCAACAGGTTTATTTGGCAGCAAAAGCCACACAAGCTTTCGGAGCTGCAAGCCCCTTCTTCAGGTGAGTGGGAATTCTGTTCACAAACAGAGCATATAAAGACACAAACTCGATTTCCATGAATAATGGTTGGAATGCGAATACTTACAACTAATCAAGTCTTTGACAAACAAAACAACATGAGTGGAGAGAGCATCAAGACAGGCTAAAAAGATGTGTATTGTCTCCAGACAGGGCGGCACTGTAGCACAGTGGTTAGCACTGCTGCTTCACAGCTCCAGGGTCCCGGGTTCGATTCCCGGCTCGGGTCACTGTCTGTGTGGAGTTTGCACATTCTCCTCGTGTCTGCGTGGGTTTCCTCCGGGTGCTCCGGTTTCCTCCCACAGTCCAAAGATGTGCGGGTTCGGTTGATTGGCCAGGTTAAAAATTGCCCCTTAGAGTCCTGAGATGCATAGGTTAGCGGGATTAGCGGGTGTCTATGTGGGGGTAGGGCCTGGGTGGGATTGTGGTCGGTGCAGACTCGATGGGCCGAATGGCCTCCCTCTGCACTGTAGGGTTTCTAAGACAGCCAGTGAAACTCTGTGGGGGTTGCAAATAGTGGGACATGAACCCAATATCGCGGTTGAGGCCTTCCTCGTGTGTGCGGAACTTGGCTTTCAGTTTCTGCTCAGCGACTCTGCGCCGTCGTGTGTCGCGAAGGCCGCCTTGGAGAACGCTTACCCGAATATCAGAGGCCGAATGCCCGTTACCGCTGAAGTGCTCCCCAACAGGAAGAGAACAGTCTTGCCTGGTGATTGTCGAGCGGTGTTCGTTCATCCGTTGTCGCAGCGTCTGCATAGTTTCCCCAATGTACCATGCCTCGGGACATCCTTCCTTGCAGCGTATCAGGTAGACAATGTTGGCCGAGTTGCAAGAGTATGTACCGTGTACCTGGTGGATGGTGTTCTCACGTGAGATGATGGCATCTGTGTCGATGATCCGGCACGTCTTGCAGAGGTTGCTCTGGCAGGGTTGTGTGGTGTCATGTTCACTGTTCTCCTGCAGGCTGGGTAGTTTGCTGCGGACAATGGTCTGTTTGAGGTTGTGCGGTTGTTTGAAGGCAAGAAGTGGGGGGTGGGGATGGCCTTGGTATGATGTTCGTCTTCATCAATGACATGTTGAAGGCTCCGGAGGAGATGCCGTAGCTTCTCCGCTCCGGGGAAATACTAGACATCTCCACATCAGCACTCCGAATTGACAGGGGGCTCTCCTAATTGACAGGGGGTACTCCTCATTGACGGGGCAGGCATTCCAAATTTGCAGGGGTGTCTCCTCATTGACAGGGGTCACTCCTCATAGACAGGGGTCACTCCTCATAGACAGGGGGCACTCCTCATTGCGGGGGGGGCGTGCACTCTACATTGACGGGGGCGACTCCTATTTGACAGGGGACACTCGTCATTGACAGGGTGCACTCTTCATTGACAGGGTGCACTCCTCATTGACAGAGGGCTGTCCTCATTGGCAGGGTCACTCTTCATTGACAGAGTGCACTCCTTATTGACACTGTCACTCCGCATTGACAGAGGGCATTCCTCATTGACAGGGGTCCCTCCACATTTACAGGGGGCCCTCCTCATTGACAGTGGGCACTCCTCATTGACAGGTGGAACTCCTCATTGACATGGGGCCTCCTCATTGAAATGGGCACTCCTCATTGGCAGGGGGCATTCCACATTGACAGGAGACACTCCCCTTTGAGAGGGGGTACTCCTCATTGACGGGGCAGGCACTCCAAATTTACAGGGGTCACTCCAAATTTACAGGGGGCACTCCTAATGTACAACAGTCACTCCTCATTGACGGGTGCACAACTCATTGATGGGGAGGGCACTCCTTATTGATGGGGGGGGGGGACACTCGTCATTGACGGGGGGGGGGGGGGGTGGAGGTGGATTCCTAATTGACAGGTGTCACTCCTAATTGACAGGGGACTCTCCTCATTGACAGTGGACACTCCTCATTGACTGGGGGCAGTCCGCATTGACAGCGGCTGTCCTCATTGACAGGGAGCACACCTCATTGACAGGGGGTACTCCTCATAGACGGGAGGATTACTCCTTATAGACGGTGGGGGGCATTCCTCATTGACAGGGGGCACTCCTAATTGACAGGAGGTGCTCGTAATTGACAGGGGGCACTTCTCATTGACAGAGGGGATTCCTCATTGACAGAGGGACCTCCTCATTGAAGGGGGGCACTCCTCAATGACGGGGGGCACTCCTCATTGAAGGGGGGCGAACTCCTCATTGACGGGGGGGCACTCCGCACTGACAGGCGGCACTCTTCATCGACGGGGGGACACTCGTCATTGACAGGGGGCAGTGCTCATTGACAGGGGGCACTCTTCATTGCCAGGGGGTACTCCTCATAGACGGGGGGTGTACTCCTCATAGACGGCGCGTGGCCACTCCTCATTGACAGGGGGCACTCCTCATTGACAGAGGCCTCCTAATTAACAGGTAGCACTCCTAATTGACAGTCAGCACTCCTAACTGACAGTAGACACTCCTCCTTGCTCGGGGGCACTCTTAATTGACAGGTGGTGCATTCCTAATTGACACGGGTCACACCGAGATGACAGGGGGCAATCGTCGTTGAGAGAGGGCTCTCCTCATTGACGGTGGGTCACTCCTCATTGACGGGGTGGCACGCCTCATGGACGGGGGGGGCATTCCTCATTGACGGGGGGGGGCACTCCTTTTTGACAAGGTGAACTCCTCATTGAATGGGGCCTCCAAATTGACAGGGGGCACTCCTAATTGACAGGGGGAACTCCTAATTGTCGGGGACACTACTCAATGACAGGGGACACTCCTCATTGATAGGGGGCACTCCTCATTTGCAAGGGGTACTCCTAATTGACATGGGGCAATCCTAATTTATTTGGGGCAGTCCTCATTGAAAAGGAGCTCTCCTAATTGACAGGGGGCACTCCTCATTAAAAGGGTTCACTCCTAATTGACAGGGGCCACTACTAATTGACAGGGGGAGCTCCAAATTGTGATGGGACACTCCTAATTGAAAGGGGGCATTCCTAACAGACAGGGGAGAGTCCTAATTGACAGGGGGCACTCCTAATCGACAAGGGGTACTCCTCATGGACAGTGGGCATTCCTCATTGACAGGGGGAACCCTCATTGACAGGGGGCTCTGCTCATTGACATGGGCACTCCTCATTGACAAGGGCACTCCTCATTGACAGGGGGCACTTCTAATTGGCAGCGGTCACTCCTAATTGGCAGGGGTTACTCCTAATTGACAGGGGTCCCTCGTCGGTGACAGGTGGCACTCCATATTGAGAGGGGCCGCTCCTAATTGACGGTGCGGCACTCCTCATTGACAGTGGGAGGCCTCATTGATGGGGAGGCACTCGTCATTGACAGGCGGCACTCTTCATTGACAGGGGGTTCTCCTCATTGACAGGGGGCACTCGTAATTGGCAGGGGGCAATCCTAATTGACATGGGGCACTCCTAATTGACATGCGGCATTCCTCATTGACAGGGGGCACTCCTAATTGACATGGGGTATTCCTCATTGACAGGGGGCATTCCTCATTGACGGGGGGGAGGGGGTGGGGTGGGAATTTCTAATTGACAGTAGGAACTCCTAATTGACACGGGACGATACTCATTGATGTGGGGCGCTACTAACTGGAAGTGGTCACTCCTAATTGACCAGGGCCACTTCTAATCGACAGGGGGCACTCCTCATGGATAGTGGGCAATCCTCGTTGACAGAGGGCACGACTAATTTATAGGGGGAACTCCGCATTGACAGGTGGCACTCCTCATTGACAAGGGCCTCCAAATTAGCAGGGGGCAATCCTAATTGACAGGCAGAATTCCTAATTGACACTGGACACTCCTGTGGTGTTCTCACGTGAGATGATGGCATCTGTGTCGATGATCCGGCACGTCTTGCAGAGGTTGCTGTGGCAGGGTTGTGTGGTGTCATTGTCACTGTTCTCCTGCAGGCTGGGTAGTTTGCTGCGGACAATGGTCTGTTTGAGGTTGTGCGGTTGTTTGAAGGCAAGAAGTGGGGGGGGGGGGGGGGGGGGATGGCCTTGGTATGATGTTCGTCTTCATCAATGACATGTTGAAGGCTCCGGAGGAGATGCCGTAGCTTCTCCGCTCCGGGGAAATACTGGACATCTCCATATCAGCACTCCTAATTGAGAGGGGGCTCTCCTAATTGACAGGGGGCACTCCTCATTGTCAGGGCAGGCATTCCAAATTTGCAGGGGTTTCTCCTCATTGACAGGGGTTACTCCTCATAGACAGGGGGCACTCCTCATTGACAGGGGCACTCCTCATTGCGGGCGGGGGCACTCTACATTGACGGGGGCGACTCCTATTTGACAGGGGATACTCGTCATTGACAGGGGGCACTCCTCATTGACAGAGGCCTCCTAATTAACAGGTAGCACTCCTATTTGACAGTCACCACTCCTAACTGACAGTAGACACTCCTCATTGCTCGGGGGGCACTCTTAATTGACAGGTGGTGCATTCCTAACTGACACGGGTCACACCGAGATGACAGGGGGCAATCGTCGTTGAGAGAGGGCTCTCCTCATTGACGGTGGGGCACTCCTCATTGACGGGGTCGCACTCCTCATGGACGGGGGGGGCACTCCTCATTGACGAGGGGGCACTCCTTTTTGACAAGGTGAACTCCTCATTGAATGGGGCCTCCAAATTGACAGGGGGCACTCCTAATTGACAGGGGGAACTCCTAATTGTCGGGGACACTACTCAATGACAGGGGACACTCCTCATTGATAGGGGGCACTCCTCATTTGCATGGGGAACTCCTAATTGACATGGGGCAATCCTAATCTATTTGGGGCAGTCCTCATTGAAAAGGAGCTCTCCTAATTGACAGGGGGCACTCCTAATTAAAAGGGTTCACTCCTAATTGACAGGGGCCACTACTAATTGACAGGGGGAGCTCCAAATTGTGAAGGGACACTCCTAATTGAAAGGGGGCATTCCTAACAGACAGGGGAGGGTCCTAATTGACAGGGGGCACTCCTAATCGACAAGGGGTACTCCTCATGGACAGTGGGCATTCCTCATTCACAGGGGGCACTCCTCATTGACACGGGTCACTCCTCATTGACAGGGGGGAACCCTCATTGACAGGGGGCTCTGCTCATTGACAGGGGCACTCCTCTTTGACAAGGGCACTCCTCATTGACAGGGGGCATTTCTAATTGGCAGCGATCACTCCTAATTGGCAGGGGTCCCCCGTCGGTGACAGGTGGCACTCCATATTGAGAGGGGCCGCTCCTAAATGACGGTGCGGCACTTCTCATTGACAGTGGGGGGCCTCATTGATGGGGAGGCACTCGTCATTGACAGGCGGCACTCTTCATTGACAGGGGGTTCTCCTCATTGACAGGGGGCACTCGCAATTGGCAGGGGGCAATCCTAATTGACATGGGGCACACCTAATTGACATGCGGCATTCCTCATTGACAGGGGGCACTCCTAATTGACATGGGGTATTCCTCATTGACAGGGGGCATTCCTCATTGACGGGGGGGAGGGGGTGGGGTGGGAATTTCTAATTGACCGTAGGGACTCCTAATTGACACGGGACGATACTCATTGATGGGGGGCGCTACTAACTGGAAGTGGTCACTCCTAATTGACCAGGGCCACTTCTAATCGACAGGGGGCACTCCTCATGGATAGTGGGCAATCCTCGTTGACAGAGGGCACGACTCATTTATAGGGGGCACTCCGCATTGACAGGTGGCACTCCTCATTGACAGGGGCCTCCAAATTAACAGGGGGCAATCCTAATTGACAGGCAGAACTCCTAATTGACACTGGACACTCCTCATTGCACGGGGGGCCCTCTTAATTGAGAGGTGGGGCATTCCTAATTGACAGGGGTCACACCTAGATGACAGGGGGCAATCCTCTCTGAGAGAGGGCACTCCTAATTGACGGTAGATCAAACCTCATTGACGGGGTCGCTCTCCTCATGGACGGGGGGGGGACTTCTCATTGACGGGGTGACACTCCTTATTGACAAGGGGAACTCCTCATTGACAGGGGACACTCCTCATTGACAGGGGGCAGTCCTCATTGACAGGGGCAGTCCTCATTGACAGGGAGCACACCTCATTGACAGGGGGGGTAGTCCTCATAGAGGGGGGGAATACTTCTCATAGACGTGGAGAGGGGGCATTCCTCATTTTCAGGGGGCACTCCTCATTGACATGGGGCACTCCTAATTACAGTAAGAAGTTTAACAACACCAGGTTAAAGTCCAACAGGTTTATTTGGCAGCAAAAGCCACACAAGCTTTCGGAGCTGCAAGCCCCTTCTTCAGGTGAGTGGGAATTCTGTTCACAAACAGAGCATATAAAGACACAAACTCGATTTCCATGAATAATGGTTGGAATGCGAATACTTACAACTAATCAAGTCTTTGACAAACAAAACAACATGAGTGGAGAGAGCATCAAGACAGGCTAAAAAGATGTGTATTGTCTCCAGACAGGACGGCACTGTAGCACAGTGGTTAGCACTGCTGCTTCACAGCTCCAGGGTCCCGGGTTCGATTCCCGGCTCGGGTCACTGTCTGTGTGGAGTATGCACATTCTCCTCGTGTCTGCGTGGGTTTCCTCCGGGTGCTCCGGTTTCCTCCCACAGTCCAAAGATGTGCGGGTTCGGTTGATTGGCCAGGTTAAAAATTGCCCCTTAGAGTCCTGAGATGCGTAGGTTAGCGGGATGAGCGGGTATATATGTGGGGGTAGGGCCTGGGTGGGATTGTGGTCGGTGCAGACTCGATGGGCCGCATGGCCTCCCTCTGCACTGTAGGGTTTCTAAGACAGCCAGTGAAACTCTGTGGGGGTTGCAAATAGTGGGACATGAACCCAATATCGCGGTTGAGGCCTTCCTCGTGTGTGCGGAACTTGGCTATCAGTTTCTGCTCAGCGACTCTGCGCCGTCGTGTGTCGCGAAGGTCGCCTTGGAGAACGCTTACCCGAATATCAGAGGCCGAATGCCCGTTACCGCTGAAGTGCTCCCCAACAGGAAGAGAACAGTCTTGCCTGGTGATTGTCGAGCGGTGTTCATTCATCCGTTGTCACAGCGTCTGCATAGTTTCCCCAATGTACCATGCCTCGGGACATCCTTCCGTGCAGCGTATCAGGTAGACAACTTTGGCCGAGTTGCAAGAGTATGTACCGTGTACCTGGTGGATGGTGTTCTCACGTGAGATGATGGCATCTGTGTCGATGATCCGGCACGTCTTGCAGAGGTTGCTGTGGCAGGGTTGTGTGGTGTCATGGTCACTGTTCTCCTGCAGGCTGGGTAGTTTGCTGCGGACAATGGTCTGTTTGAGGTTGTGCGGTTGTTTGAAGGCAAGAAGTGGGGGGGTGGGGATGGCCTTGGTATGATGTTCGTGTTCATCAATGACATGTTGAAGGCTCCGGAGGAGATGCCGTAGCTTCTCCGCTCCGGGGAAATACTGGACATCTCCACATCAGCACTCCTAATTGACAGGGGGCTCTCCAAATTGACAGGGGGTACTCCTCATTGACGGGGCAGGCATTCCAAATTTGCAGGAGTCTCTCCTCATAGACAGGGGTCACTCCTCATTGACAGGGGCACTCCTCATTGCGGGGGGGGGGGGCACTCTACATTGACGGGGGCGACTCCTGTTTGACAGGGGACACTCGTCATTGACAGGGGGCACTCCTCATTGACAGGGTGCACTCCTCATTGAACAGAGCGCTGTCCTCATTGGCAGGGTCGCTCTTCATTGACAGAGTGCACTCCTTATTGACACTGTCACTCCGCATTGACAGAGGGCATTCCTCATTGACAGGGGTCCCTCCACATTTACAGGGGGCCCTCCTCATTGACAGTGGGCACTCCTCATTGACAGGTGGAACTCCTCATTGACATGGGGCCTCCTCATTGAAATGGGCACTCCTCATTGGCAGGGGGCATTCCACATTGACAGGAGACACTCCTCTTTGAGAGGGGGTACTCCTCATTGACGGGGCAGGCACTCCAAATTTACAGGGGTCACTCCAAATTTACAGGGGGCACTCCTAATGTAAAAGAGTCACTCCTCATTGACGGGGGCACAACTCATTGATGGGGAGGGCACTCCTTATTGATGGGGGGGGGACACTCGCCATTGACGGGGGGGGGGGGTGGAGGTGGACTCCTAATTGACAGGTGTCACTCCTAATTGACAGGGGCCTCTCCTCATTGACAGGGGACACTCCTCATTGACTGGGGGCAGTCCGCATTGACAGCGGCTGTCCTCATTGACAGGGAGCACACCTCATTGACAGGGGGTACTCCTCATAGACGGGAGGATTACTCCTTATAGACGGTGGGGGGGGGCATTCCTCATTGACAGGGGGCACTCCTAATTGACAGGAGGTGCTCGTAATTGACAGGGGGCACTTCTCATTGACAGAGGGGACTCCTCATTGACAGAGGGCCCTCCTCATTGAAGGGGGGCACTCCTCACTGACGGGGGGGCACTCCTCATTGAAGGGGGGGGCCTCCTCATTGACGGGGGGCACTCCGCATTGACAGGCGGCACTCTTCATCGACGGGGGGACACTCGTCATTGACAGGGGGCAGTGCTCATTGACAGGGGGCACTCTTCATTGCCAGGGGCTACTCCTCATAGACGGGGGGTGTACTCCTCATAGACGGCGCGTGGCCACTCCTCATTGACAGGGGGCACTCCTAACTGACAGTCAGCACTCCTAACTGACAGTAGACACTCCTCATTGCTCGGGGGGCACTCTTATTTGACAGGTGGTGCATTCCTAATTGACACGGGTCACTCCGAGATGACAGGGGGCAATCGTCGTTGAGAGAGGGCTCTCCTCATTGACGGTGGGTCACTCCTCATTGACGGGGTCGCACTCCTCATGGACGGGGGGGGCACTCCTCATTGACGGGGGGGGCACTCCATTTTGACAAGGTGAACTCCTCATTGAATGGGGCCTCCAAATTGACAGGGGGCACTCCTAATTGACAGGGGAACTCCTAATTGTCGGGGACACTACTCAATGACAGGGGACACTCCTCATTGATAGGGGGCACTCCTCATTTGCATGGGGAACTCCTAATTGACATGGGGCAATCCCAATTTATTTGGAGCAGTCCTCATTGAAAAGGAGCTCTCCTAATTGACAGGGGGCACTCCTAATTAAAAGGGTTCACTCCTAATTGACAGGGGCCACTACTAATTGACAGGGGGAGCTCCAAATTGTGAAGGGACACTCCTAATTGAAAGGGGGCATTCCTAACAGACAGGGGAGAGTCCTAATTGACAGGGGGCACTCCTAATCGACAAGGGGTACTCCCCATGGACAGTGGGCATTCCTCATTCACAGGGGGCACTCCTCATTGACACGGGGCACTCCTCATTGACAGGGGGGAACCCTCATTGACAGGGGGCTCTGCTCATTGACAGGGGCACTCCTCATTGACAAGGGCACTCCTCATTGACAGGGGGCACTTCTAATTGGCAGGGGTCACTCCTAATTGGCAGGGGTCACTCCTAATTGACAGGGGTCCCTCGTCGGTGACAGGTGGCACTCCATATTGAGAGGGGCCGCTCCTAATTGACGGTGCGGCACTTCTCATTGACAGTGGGGGCCCTCATTGATGGGGAGGCACTCGTCATTGACAGGCGGCACTCTTCATTGACAGGGGTTTCTCCTCATTGACAGGGGGCACTCGTAATTGGCAGGGGGCAATCCTAATTGACATGGGGGACTCCTAATTGACATGCGGCATTCCTCATTGACAGGGGGCACTCCTCATTGACAGGGGGCACTCCTAATTGACTTGGGGCACTCCTAATTGACATGGGGCATTCCTCATTGACAGGGGGCATTCCTCATTGAATGGGGCCTCCAAATTGACAGGGGGCACTCCTAATTGAAAGGGGGAACCTCTAATTGACTAGTGGCTCTCCTCATTGACAGAGAGCACTCCTCATTGACATGGTCACTCCTCATTGATGGGCGGGGGGTTCACTCCTCATTGATGATGTCACTCCTCATTGACAGGCGGCATTCTTTATTGACGGGGGGGCACTGCTCATTGACAGGGAGCGCTCCTCATTGACAGGGGGCACTCTTCATTGACGGTGGGCCACTCCTCATTGACGGTGGGCATTTCTCATTGAAGGTGTCACTACTCATTGACAGGGGGCTCTTCATTGACAGGGGCACTCCTCATTGGCAGGGGGCATTCCACATTGACAGGAGACACTCCTCATTGAGAGGGGGTACTCCTCATTGACGGGGCAGGCAATCCAGATTTACAGAGGTCACTCCTAATTTACAGGGATCACTCCTAATTTACAGGGGTTACTTCTAATATACAAGGGTCACTCTTCCTTGACAGGGGTCACTACTTATTAATGGGGGGGGGCACTCCTCATTGATGGGGTGGCACTCGTCATTGACCGGGGTGGCACTCCTAATTGACAGGGGTCACTCCTCATTGACAGTGGGCTCTCGTCATTGACAGGGGACACTCCTCATTGACAGGGCGCATTCCTCATTGACATGGAGCACACCTCATTGCCAGGGGGGTAGTCATCATAGACGGGAGGAATAATCCTCATAGACGTGGGGAGGGGGCGTTCCTCATTTTCAGAGGGCACTCCTCATTGACAGGCGGCACTCCTAATTGACAGCGGGCTCTCCTAACTGGCAGGGGGTACTCCTCATTGACGGGGCAGGCATTCCAAATTTACAGGGGTCTCTCCTCATTGACAGGGGCCACTCCTCATAGACAGGGGGCACTCCTCATTGAGTGGGGCCAATCATCATTGACGGGAGCGACACCTAATTGACACTGTCACTCCTCATTGAAAGGGGACACTCATCATTGACAGGGTCACTCTTCATTGACAGGGGGCACTCCTCATTGACAGGGGGCACTCCTCATTGACACTGTCACTCCGCATTGACAGAGGGCATTCCTAATTGACAGCGGGCTCTCCTATTTGGCAGGGGGAACTCCTCATTGACGGGGCAGGCATTCCAAATTTACAGGGGTCTCTCCTCATTGACAGGGGTCACTCCTCATAGACAGGGGGCACTCCTCATTGAGTGGGGCCAATCATCATTGACGGGAGAGACACCTAATTGACACTGTCACTCCTCATTGAAAGGGGACACTCATCATTGACAGGGCCACTCTTCATTGACAGGGGGCACTCCTCATTGACAGGGGGCACTCCTCATTGACACTGTCACTCCGCATTGACAGAGGCATTCCTAATTGACAGCGGGCTCTCCTATTTGGCAGGGGGAACTCCTCATTGACGGGGCAGGCATTCCAAATTTACAGGCGTCTCTCCTCATTGACAGGGGTCACTCCTCATAGACAGGGGGAACTCCTCATTGAGTGGGGCCAATCATCATTGACGGGGGCGACTCCAAATTGACAGGGGTCACTCCTCATTGACAGGAGACACTCATCATTGACAGGGGGCACTCCTGATTGACAGGGTCAATCTTCATTGACAGTGGGCACTCCTCATTGACAGGGGGCATTCCTCATTAACAGTGGGCACTCCTCATTGACAGATGGAACTCCTCATTGACAGGGCGCACTCCTCATTGACAGGGGCACTCCTCATTGGCACGGGGCATTTCACATTGACAGGACACACTCCTCATTGAGGGGGGTTACTCCTCAATGACGGGGCAGGGACTCCAAGTATACAGGGGCCACGCCTAATTTACAGGGGGCACTGCTAATTTACAAGGGTCACTCGTCATTGACAGGGGCACAACGCATTGACAGGGGGTACTCCTCATTGAAGGGCCAGTTATTCCAAATTTGCAGGGGTCTCTCCTCGTTGATATGGGTAATTCCTCACTGAAAGGGGCACTCCTCATTGCGGGGGGGGGGGCAGTCTACATTGACGGGGGCGACTCATATTTGACAGGGGACACTCGTCATTGACAGGGGGCACGCCTCATTGACAGGGTGCACTCCTCATTGACAGAGGGCTGTCCTCATTGGCAGGGTCACTATTCATTGACAGAAGGCACTCCTCATTGACACTGTCACTCCGCATTGACAGAGGGCATTCCGCATTGACAGGGGGCCCTCCGCATTTACAGGGGACCCTCCTCATTGACAGTGGGCACTCCTCATTGACAGGGGCACTCCTCATTGGCAGAGGGCCTTCCACATTGACAGGAGACACTCCTCCTTGAGATGGGGTACTCCTCATTGACGGGGCAGGCACTTCAAATTTAGAGGGGTCACTCCAAATTTACAGGGGTCACTCCAAATATAAAGGGGTCACTCCCAATTTAGAAGGATCACTCCTCATTGACAGGGGGCACAACTCATTGATGGGGGGGACACTCCTCATTGATGGGGGGAGGGTACTCGTCATTGACGGGGGGGGGGGGGCGGTGGACTCCTAATTTTAAGGGGTCAATCCTAATTGACAGGGGGCTCTCCTCATTGACAGGGGACACTCCTCATTGACTGGGGGCATTCCGCATTGACAGGGGGCTGTCCTCATTGACAGGGAGCACACCTCATTGATAGGGGGTACTCCTCATAGACGGGAGGATTACTCCTTATGGACGGTGGGGGGGGCATTTCTCATTGACAGGGGGCACTCCTAATTGACAGGAGATGCTCGTAGTTGACAGGGGGCACTTCTCATTGACAGAGGGGACTCCTCATTGACAGAGGGCACTCCTCATTGAAGGGGGGCAATCCTCATTGACGGGGGGCGCACCTCATTGAAGGGGGGGCACTCCTCATTGACGGGGGCACTCCTCATTGACAAGGGGCACTCTTCATTGACAGGGGGCACTCGTCATTGACAGGGGGCCCTTCTCATTGACAGGGGGTACTCCTCATTAACGGGTTACTCCTCATTGAAGGGTGGGCACTTCTCATTGACGGGGGGCACTCCGCATTGACAGGGGGCACTCTTCAACGACGGGGGTGCACTCCTCGTTGACAGGGGGCAGTGCTCATTGACAGGGGGCACTCTTCATTGCCAGGGGGTACTCCTCATAGACGGGAGGGGTACTCCTCATAGACGGCGCGGGGCTACTCCTCATTGACAGGGCGCACTCCTCATTGACAGGGGGCACTCCTCATTGACAGGGGGCACTCCTAATTGACAGGGGGCACTTCTAATTGACTCGGGGCAATCCGCATTGACAGAGAGCACTCCTCATTGACAGGGTCACTCCTCATTGATGGGGGGGGAGGGCTCTGCTCATTGACGGGGGGCTCTCCTCATTGACAGGGGGCACTCTTCATTGACGGTGGGCCACTCCTCATTGACGATGTCAGTCCTCATTGACAGGGGGCTCTTCTTTGCCAGGGGGCAGTCCTCATTAACGGGCACCCCTCATTTATGGTATCACTCCGCATTGAGAGGGGGCAATCTTCATTGACGGGGGGCGGGGGGCACTCCTCATTGACGGTGTCACTCCTCACACTCCTCATTGACAGGGGGCATTCGTCATTGACGGGGGGCACTCCCCATTGACAGGGGGCACTCCTCATTTACAGGGTCACTCCTCATTGTCAGCGTGTCCTCCGAATTAACAGGGGACCCTCCTCAGTGGCATGGGGCATTCCACATTGAGAGAGGGCACTCCTCATTGACAGAGGGCACTCCTCATTGACAGAGGGCCCTCCTCATTGACAGAGGGCACTCCTCATTGACAGAGGTTACTCCTCATTGACAGGGGGCACTCTTCATTGACAAGGGGCACCCCTCATTGTCAGGGGGCCCTCCGCATTTACAGGGTCCCTCCTAATTGACATGGCGCACTCCAAATTTACAGGGGTCATTCCAATTGACAGGGGGCATTCAACATTGACAGGAGACACTCATTGACAGGGGGCATTCCTGATTGACGGGGCAGGCATTCCAAATTTACAGGGGTCTCTCCTAATTGACATGGGTCACTCCTCATTGACAGGGGGAACTCCTCATTGAAGGGGGCCACTCATCATTGACGGGGGGGATTCCTAATTGACCCGGGTCACTCCTCATTGACAGGCGGCTCTCCGAATTAACAGGGGGCTCTCCTAATTGACAGGGGGCACTGCTCATTGACTGGGTGCACACCTCATTGCCAGGGGGTACTCCTCAGAGACGGGAGGGTTACTCATCATGGAGAGTGAGGTTCACTCCTCATAGACGGGGAGGGCACTCCTCATTGACAGGGACCACTCCTAATTGCCAGGGGGCACACCTCATTGCCAGGGAGTACTCCTCATAGACGGGACGAGTACTCCTCATGGACGGTGTGGGGGGGGGGGGGGGGGGGGGGGGGGGCGGGGCACACCTCATTGACAGGGGGCTCTTCATTGACAGAGAGGCACTCCTCATTGACGGGGGCACTCCTCATTGACAGTATCACTCCTCATTGACAGGTGGCACTCTTCGTTGACAGGGGGCACACCTCATTGACGGTGTCACTCATTGACAGGGGGCTTTCGTCATTGAGGGTGGGGGGGTACTCCTCATTGACGGGGGGCACTCCTCATTGACGGGGGGCACTCCTCATTGACAGAGGGCACCCCTCATTGACAGGGTCACTCCTCATTGTCAGGGGGTCCTCCTCATTGAGGGGGGGCCACTCATCATTGACGGAGGGGTCTCCTAATTGACAGGGGTGACTCCTCATTGACAGGTGACACTCTTCATTAACAGGGGGCATTCCTCATTGACAGGGTCACTCCTCATTAACAGGGGGCAGTCCTCATTGACAGGGTCAGTCCTCACTGACGGGGCACTCCTCATTGATAGGGGGCCTTGCTCATTGACGGGTACACCTCATAGACGATGGGGGGCACACCTCATTTACTGGGGGCTCTTCATTGACAGGGAGGCACTCCTCATTGACGGGGCACTCCTCATTTACAGTATCACTATTCATTGACAGTGGGCACGCTTCGTTCACGGGGGGCACACCTAATTGATGGGGGGGCAGTCCTAATTTGCAGAGGTGGCTCCTCATTGACGGGGGGGGAGGGGCCACTCCTACTTTACAGGGTCGCTCCTCATTGGCAGGGGGCACTCCTCATTGATCGGGCAGGCATTCCAAATTTACAGGGGTCTCTCCAAATTGACAGGGGTCAGCTCTCATTGAGGGGGGCCACTCATCATTGACGGGGGGGACCCCTGATTGACAGGGGACACTCCTCATTGACAGGGGGCTCTCCTAATTGACAGGGGGCTCTCCTAATTGACAGGGGGCACTCCTCATTCACTGGGGGGACACCTCATTGCCGGGGGGCACTCCTCAATGACTGCGGGTACTCCTAATTGTCAGGGGGTTCTCGTAATTGACAGGGGGCACTACGCATTGACAGGGGGCACTCCTCATTGGCAGAGGACACTCCTCATTGACAGAGGGTACTCCTCATTGACAGAGGGCACTCCTCATTGACGGGGGCTCTCCTCATTGACAGGGGGCACTCTTCATTGACAGGAGGCCCTCCTCATTGACAGGTGTACTCCTCATTGACGGGCGGGCACACCGCATTGAAAGGGGGCACAATTCATAGACGGGGGGCTCTTCACATTGACAGGGGGCAGTCCTCATTGACAGGGGGCACTCTTCATTGCCAGAAGGTACTCCTCATAGACGGCAGGGGTACTCCTCATAGACGGCGCGGGGGCACTCCTCATTGACAGGGGGCACTCCTCATTGACAGGGGGCACTCCTCATTGACATGGGCACACCTAATTGACTCGGGGCACACATCATTGACAGAGGGCACTCCTCATTGACAGGGTCACTCCTCATTGATGGGGGGGGCACTCCTCATTGACAGTGTCACTCCTCATTGACAGGGGGCACTCCTTATTGACAGGGGGCACTCCTCATTGACAGAGGCACTCCTCATTGACAGACGGAAACTCTTCATTGTGGGTGGGCCACTCCTCATTGACGGGGGGCATTCCTCATTGACGGTGTCACTCCTCATTGACAGCGGTCACTCCTCATTGACGGGGGGCACTCCTCATTTACAGGGTTACTCATTGTCAGAGGGCCCTCCGCATTGACAGGGAGCCCTCCTCATTGACAGGGGGCACTCTTCATTGACAGAGGGCCCTCTTCATAGATCATAGATAAACTACAGTGCAGAAAGAGTCCATTTGGCCCATCGAGTCTGCACCGACCACAATCCCACCCAGGTCCTACACGCATATCCCTACATATTTACCCACTAATCCGTCTAATTTACACATCTCAGGAAACTAAAGGCAATTTTTAGCATGGCCAATCAACCTACCCCACACATCTTTGGACTCCTCAATGACAGGGGGGCACTCCTCAATGACAGGGTCACTCCTCATTGACGGGGGGCACTCCTCATTGATTGGGGGCCCTCCTAATTTGCAGAGGTGGCTCCTCATTGACGGGGGGGGGGGGGGGGTGGCCACTTATCATTTACAGGGTCACTTCTCATTTACAGAGGGCACTCCTCATTGACAGGGGGCACTCCTCATTGAGGGGGGCCACTCATCATTGACGGGGGTCACCTAATTGACAGGGGTCACTCCTCATTGACAGGGGTCACTCATCATTGAAAGGGGGCACTCCTCATTGACAGGGTCACTCCTCATTAACAGGGGGCAGTCCTAATTGACAGGGGCCACACCTCATTGACAGTTTCACTCCTCATTGACGGGGGGCACTCCTCATTGACAGGGGGCATTGCTCATTGACGGGGGGGAGCACTCCTCATTGATGGGGGGACCTCCTAATTTGCAGAGGTGGCTCCTCATTGACGGGGGGGGGGGGGTGGAGGGGCCGCTCCTCATTTACAGGGTCAGTCCTCATTGACAGGGGGCACTCCTCATTGATCGGGCAGGCATTCCAAATATACAGGGGTCTCTCCTAATTGACAGGGGTAACTGCTCATTGACAGGGGGCACTCCTCATTGAGGGGGGCCACTCATCATTGACAGGGGGACTCCAAATTGACAGGGGTCACTCCTCATTGACAGGGGGCTCTCCTCATTGACAGGGGGCTCTCCTAATTGACAGGATGCTCTCCTAGCTGATAGGGGGCTCTCCTCATTGACTGGGGGCACACCCCATTGCCAGGGGGTATTCCTCATAGACGGCGGGGGGGGGGGGCGGTACTCCTCATGGACAGTGGGGAACACTCCTCATAGACGGGGAGGGCAATCCTCATTGAAAGGAGGCACTCCTAATTGACAGGGGTCACACCTCATTGCCACGGGGTACTCCTCATAGACGGGACGGGCACTCCTCATTGACAGACGCCACTCATCATTGACGGGGGCCCTCGGCATACACAGGGGGCAATCCTCATTGACAGCGGGTACTCCTCATTGACAGGGGTCACTACTGATTGACAGGGGGCTCTCCGAATTGACAGGGGGCACTCCTCATTGACAGTGGGCACTCCTCATTGACTGAGTCACTCCACATTAACAGGGTGCAGTCCTCATTGAGAGGTGGCACTCCTCATTGACATGGAGCACTCCTAATTTACAGGGAGCACTCCTCAATGACAGGGAGCATTCCTCATTGACAGGGAGCACTCCTCATTGACAGGGAGCACTCCTCATTGACAGGGAGCACTCCCCATTGACAGAGGGCACTCGTCAATGTCAGGGTCACTCCTCATTGATGGGGGGACCTCGTAATTTGCAGAGGTGGCTCCTCATTGACGGGGGGGGGGGGTGTGGCCACTCCCCATTGACAGGGGCACTCCTCATTGACAGGGGCACTCCTCTTTGACAGAGGGCACTCCTCATTGACAGGGGTCTCTCCTCATTGACAGAGTGCACTCCTCATTGACAGGGGCACTCCTCTTTGACAGAGGGCACTCCTCATTGACAGGGGGCAATTCTCATTGACAGGGGGCCCTTCTCATTGACAGCGGGCCCTCCTCATTGACAGGGGTACTCCTCATAGACGGGGAGGCACTCGTCATTGACGGGCGGGCACACCGCTTTGACAGGGGGTACAATTCATAGACGGGGCGGCTCTTCTCATTGACAGGGGGCAGTCCTCATTGACAGGGGGCACTCCTCATTGTCAGGGGGCACTCCTAATTGACTCGGGGCACTCCTCATTGACAGAGGGCATTCCCCATTGACATGGTCACTCCTCATTGATGGGGTCGGGGGGCACTCCTCATGACGGTGTCACTCCTAATTGACAGGGGGCACTCTTTATTGACAGGGTGCACTCCTCATTGACGGGGGGCACTCATCATTGACAGAGGGCATTCCTCATTTACAGGGTCACTCATTGTCAGGGGGCCCTCCGCATTGACAGGGAGCCCTCCTCATTGACACGCGGCACTCCTCATTAACAGAGGGCCCTCTTCATTGACAGAGGGCACTCCTCAATGACAGGGGGCACTCTTCATTGGCAAGGGGCACTCCTCATTGTCAGGGGGCCCTGCGCATTTACAGGGTCCCTCCTCATTGACAGGGCGCACTTAATATTTACAGTGCTCATTCCTAATTGACAGGGGGCATTCCACAGTGACATGAGAAACTCCTCATTGACAGGGGGCAGTCCTCATTGATCGGGCAAGCATTCCAAATTTACAGGGGTCTCTCCTAATTGACAGGGGTCACTCCTCATTGACAGGGAGCACTCCTCATTGGCAGAGGGCACTCCTCATTGACAGGGTCACTCCTCATTGACGGGGGGCACTCCTCATTTACAGGGGGCATTGCTCATTGAGAGGGGGGCACTCCTCATTGATGGGGGCCCTCTTAATTTGCAGAAGTGGCTCCTCATTGACGGGGGTGAGGGGCCACTCCTCATTTACAGGGTAAATCCTCATTGACAGGGGGCACTCCTCTTTGATCGGGCAGGCATTCCAAATTTACAGGGGACTCTCCTAATTGACAGGGGTCACTCCTCCTTGACTGGGGGCACACCTCATTGCCAGGGGTTTCAACTCATAGACGGGACGGGTACTCCTCATAGACGGTGGGGGGGGGGCGGGGCGGGGGGCACTCCTCATTGACAGGGTGCTCTTCATTGACAGGGAGGCACTCCTCAATGACGGGGCACTCCTCATTGACGGTATCACTCCTCATTGTCAGAGGGCACTCTTCATTGACGGGGGGGGGGGGCACTCCACATTGACAGGAGGCACTCCTCATTGACGGTGTCACTCATTGTCAAGGGGCTTTCGTCATTGATGGGGGGCACTCCTCATTGACGGGGGGCATTCCTCATTGATGGGGGGCACTCCTCATTGACAGAGGGCACTCCACATTGACAGACGCCACTCATCATTGACGGGGTCACTCCTCATTGTCAGGGGGCCCTCGGCATATACAGGGGGCAATCCTCATTGACAGCGGGTACTCCTCATTGACAGGGGTCAGTACTGATTGACAGGTGGCTATCCGAATTGACAGGAGGCACTCCTCATTGACAGTGGGCACTCCTCATTGACTGAGTCACTCCACATTAACAGGGTGCAGTCCTCATTGAGAGGTGGCACTCCTCATTGACATGGAGCACTCCTAATTGACAGGGAGCACTCCTCAATGACAGGGAGCACTCCTCATTGACATCGAGCAATCCTCATTGACAGGGAGCACTCCTCATTGACAGGGAGCACTCCCCATTGACAGAGGGCACTCCTCATTGACATGGTCACTCCTCATTGATGGGGGGGGCACTCCTCATTGACGGTGTCACTCCTAATTGACAGGGGGCACTCTTGATTGACAGGGTGCACTCCTCATTGACGGGGGGCACTCATCATTGACAGAGGGCATTCCTCATTTACAGGGTCACTCATTGTCAGGGGGCCCTCCGCATTGACAGGGAGCCCTCCTCATTGACACGGGGCACTCCTCATTGACAGAGGGCCCTCTTCATTGACAGAGGGCACTCCTCAATGACAGGGGGCACTCTTCATTGACAAGGGGCACTCCTCATTGTCAGGGGGCCCTGCGCATTTACAGGGTCCCTCCTCATTGACAGGGCGCACTTAAGATTTACAGTGCTCATTCCTAATTGACAGGGGGCATTCCACAGTGACATGAAAAACTCCTCATTGACAGGGGGCACTCCTCATTGATCGGGCAAGCATTCCAAATTTACAGGGGTCTCTCCTAATTGACAGGGGTCACTCCTCATTGACAGGGGACACTCCTCATTGAGGGAGGGGGCACTCATCATTGACGGGTGTGTCTCCTATTTGACAGGGTCACTCCTCATTAACAGGGGCAGTCCTCATTGACAGGGAGCACTCATCATTGACAGGGAGCACTCCTCATTGGCAGAGGGTACTACTCATTGACAGGGTCACTCCTCATTGACGGGGGGCACTCCTCATTGATGGGGGCCCTCTTAATTTGCAGAAGTGGCTCCTCATTGACGGGGGTGAGGGGCACTCCTCATTTACAGGGTAAATCCTCATTGACAGGGGGCACTCCTCTTTGATCGGGCAGGCATTCCAAATTTACAGGGGACTCTCCTAATTGACAGGGGTCACTCCTCCTTGACTGGGGGCACACCTCATTGCCAGGGGTTTCAACTCATAGACGGGACGGGTACTCCTCATAGACGGTGGGGGGGGGGGGCGGGGGGCACTCCTCATTGACAGGGTTCTCTTCATTGACGGGGAGGCACTCCTCAATGACGGGGCACTCCTCATTGACGGTATCACTCCTCATTGTCAGGGGGCACTCTTCATTGACGGGGGGGGGGCACTCCACAATGACAGGAGGCACTCCTCATTGACGGTGTCACTCATTGACAAGGGGCTTTCGTCATTGATGGGGGGCACTCCTCATTGACGGGGGCATTCCTCATTGATGGGGGGCACTCCTCATTGACAGAGGGCACTCCTCATTGACAGGCCCCACTCATCATTGACGGGGTCACTCATCATTGTCAGGGGCCCTCGGCATGTACAGGGGGCCATCCTCATTGACAGCGGGTACCCCGCATTGACAGGGGTCACTACTGATTGACAGGGGGCTCTCCGAATTGACAGGGGGCACTCCTCATTGACAGTGGCACTCCTCATTGACTGAGTCACGCCAAATTAACAGGGTGCAGTCCTCATTGAGAGGTGGCACTCCTCATTGACATGGAGCACTCCTAATTGACAGGGAGCACTCCTCAATGACAGGGAGCACTCCTCATTGACAGGGAGCACTCCTCATTGACAGGGAGCACTCCTCATTGACAGGGAGCACTCCCCATTGACCGAGGGCACTCCTCAATGTCAGGGTCACTCCTCATTGATGGGGGGACCTCGTAATTTGCAGAGGTGGCTCCTCATTGACGGGGGGGGGGGGGTGTGGCCACTCCCCATTGACAGGGGCACTCCTCATTGACAGGGGCACTCCTCTTTGACAGAGGGCACTCCTCATTGACAGGGGGCAATCCTCATTGACAGGGGGCCCTTCTCATTGACAGCGGGCCCTCCTCATTGACAAGGGTACTCCTCATAGACGGGGAGGCACTCGTCATTGACGGGCGGGCACACCGCTTTGACAGGGGGTACAATTCATAGACGGGACGGCTCTTCTCATTGACAGGGGGCAGTCCTCATTGACAGGGGGCACTCCTCATTGTCAGGGGGCACTCCTCATTGACTCGGGGCACTCCACATTGACAGAGGGCACTCCTCATTGACATGGTCACTCCTCATTGATGGGGGGGGGCACTCCTCATTGACGGTGTCACTCCTAATTGACAGGGGGCACTCTTTATTGACAGGGTGCACTCCTCATTGACGGGGGGCACTCATCATTGACAGAGGGCATTCCTCATTTACAGGGTCACTCATTGTCAGGGGCCCCCCCGCATTGACAGTGAGCCCTCCTCATTGACACGGGGCACTCCTCATTGACAGAGGGCCCTCTTCATTGACAGAGGGCACTCCTCAATGACAGGGGGCAATCTTCATTGACAAGGGGCACTCCTCATTGTCAGGGGGCCCTGCGCATTTACAGGGTCCCTCCTCATTGACAGGGCGCACTTCAAATTTACAGTGCTCATTCCTAATTGATAGGGGGCATTCAACAGTGACATGAGAAACTCCTCATTGACAGGGGGCACTCCTCATTGATCGGGCAAGCATTCCAAATTTACAGGGGTCTCTCCAAATTGACAGGGTCACTCCTCATTGACAGGGGACACTCCTCATTGAGGGAGGGGGCACGCATCATTGACGGGGGGGTCTCCAATTTGACAGGGTCACTCCTCATTAACAGGGGCAGTCCTCATTGACAGGGAGCACTCCTCATTGACAGGGAGCACTCCTCATTGATGGGGGCCCTCTTAATTTGCAGAAGTGGCTCCTCATTGACGGGGGTGAGGGGCCACTCCTCATTTACAGGGTAAATCCTCATTGACAGGGGGCACTCCTCTTTGATCGTGCAGGCATTCCAAATTTACAGGTGACTCTCCTAATTGACAGGGGTCACTCCTCCTTGACTGGGGGCACACCTCATTGCCAGGGGTTTCAACTCATAGACGGACGGGTACTCCTCATAGACGGTGGGGGGGGGGGGCGGGGGGCACTCCTCATTGACAGGGTGCTCTTCATTGACAGGGAGGCACTCCTCAATGACGGGGCACTCCTCATTGACGGTATCATTCCTCATTGTCAGGGGGCACTCTTCATTGACGGGGGGGGGGGCACTCCACATTGACAGGAGGCACTCCTCATTGACGGTGTCACTCATTGACAAGGGGCTTTCGTCATTGATGGGGGGCACTCCTCATTGACGGGGGGCATTCCTCATTGATGGGGGGCACTCCTCGTTGACAGAGGGCACTCCTCATTGACAGACGCCACTCATCATTGACGGGGGCCCTCGGCATATACAGGGGGCCATCCTCATTGACAGCGGGTACTCCTCATTGACAGGGGTCACTACTGATTGACAGGGGGCTCTCCGAATTGACAGGGGGCACTCCTCATTGACAGTGGGCACTCCTCATTGACTGAGTCACTCCACATTAACAGGGTGCAGTCCTCATTGAGAGGTGGCACTCCTCATTGACATGGAGCACTCCTAATTGACAGGGAGCACTCCTCAATGACAGGGGGCACTCCTCATTGACAGGGGCACTCCTCTTTGACAGAGGGCACTCCTCATTGACAGGGGGCAATCCTCATTGACAGGGGGCCCTTCTCATTGACAGCGGGCCCTCCTCATTGACAGGGGTACTCCTCATAGACGGGGAGGCACTCGTCATTGACGGGCGGGCACACCGCTTTGACAGGGGGTACAATTCATAGACGGGGCGGCTCTTCACATTGACAGGGGGCAGTCCTCATGGACAGGGGGCACTCCTCATTGTCAGGGGGCACTCCTAATTGACTCGGGGCACTCCTCATTGACAGAGGGCACTCCTCATTGACATGGTCACTCCTCATTGATGGAGGGGGGCACTCCTCATTGACGGTGTCACTCCTAATTGACAGGGGGCACTCTTTATTGACAGGGTGCACTCCTCATTGACGGGGAGCACTCATGATTGACAGAGGGCATTCCTCATTTACAGGGTCACTCATTGTCAGGGGGCCCTCCGCATTGACAGTGAGCCCTCCTCATTGACACGGGGCACTCCTCATTGACAGAGGGCCCTCTCCATTGACAGAGGGCACTCCTCAATGACAGGGGGCACTCTTCATTGACAAGGGGCACTCCTCATTGTCAGGGGGCCCTGCGCATTTACAGGGTCCCTCCTCATTGACAGGGCGCACTTCAAATTTACAGTGCTCATTCCTAACTGACAGGGGGCATTCAACAGTGACATGAGAAACTCCTCATTGACAGGGGGCACTCCTCATTGATCGGGCAAGCATTCCAAATTTACAGGGGTCTCTCCAAATTGACAGGGTCACTCCTCATTGACAGGGGACACTCCTCATTGAGGGAGGGGGCACTCATCATTGACGGGGGGGTCTCCTATTTGACAGGGTCACTCCTCATTAACAGGGGCAGTCCTCATTGACAGAGAGCACTCCTCATTGACAGGGAGCACTCCTCATTGACAGAGAGCACTCCTCATTGACAGGGAGCACTCCTCATTGGCAGAGGGCACTCCTCATTGACAGGGTCACTCCTCATTGACGGGGGGCACTCCTCATTTACAGGGGGCATTGCTCATTGACAGGGGGGCACTGCTCATTGATGGGGGCCCTCTTAATTTGCAGAAGTGGCTCCTCATTGACGGGGGTGAGGGGCCACTCCTCATTTACAGGGTAAATCCTCATTGACACGGGGCACTCCTCTTTGATCGTGCAGGCATTCCAAATTTACAGGTGACTCTCCTAATTGACAGGGTCACTCCTCCTTGACTGGGGGCACACCTCATTGCCAGGGGTTTCAACTCATAGACGGGACGGGTACTCCTCATAGACGGTGGGGGGGGGGGGGGGGCGGGGGGCACTCCTCATTGACAGGGTGCTCTTCATTGACAGGGAGGCACTCCTCAATGACGGGGCACTCCTCATTGACGGTATCACTCCTCATTGTCAGGGGGCACTCTTCATTGACGGGGGGGGGGGGGGCACTCCACATTGACAGGAGGCACTCCTCATTGACGGTGTCACTCATTGACAAGGGGCTTTCGTCATTGATGGGGGGCACTCCTCATTGAAGAGGGGCATTCCTCAGTGATGGGGGGCACTCCTCGTTGACATAGGGCACTCCTCATTGACAGACGCCACTCATCATTGACGGGGGCCCTCGGCATATACAGGGGGCCATCCTCATTGACAGCGGGTACTCCTCATTGACAGGGGTCACTACTGATTGACAGGGGGCTCTCCGAATTGACAGGGGGCACTCCTCATTGACAGTGGGCACTCCTCATTGACTGAGTCACTCCACATTAACAGGGTGCAGTCCTCATTGAGAGGTGGCACTCCTGATTGACATGGAGCACTCCTAATTGACAGGGAGCACTCCTCAATGACAGGGGGCACTCCTCATTGACAGGGGCACTCCTCTTTGACAGAGGGCACTCCTCATTGACAGGGGGCAATCCTCATTGACAGGGGGCCCTTCTCATTGACAGCGGGCCCTGCTCATTGACAGGGGTACTCCTCATAGACGGGGAGGCACTCGTCATTGACGGGCGGGCACACCGCTTTGACAGGGGGTACAATTCATTGACGGGGCGGCTCTTCTCATTGACAGGGGGCAGTCCTCATGGACAGGGGGCACTCCTCATTGTCAGGGGGCACTCCTAACTGACTCGGGGCACTCCTCATTGACAGAGGGCACTCCTCATTGACATGGTCACTCCTCATTGATGGGGGGGGCACTCCTCATTGACGGTGTCACTCCTAATTGACAGGGGGCACTCTTTATTGACAGGGTGCACTCCTCATTGACGGGGGGCACTCATCATTGACAGAGGGCATTCCTCATTTTCAGGGTCACTCATTGTCAGGGGGCCCTGCGCATTGACAGTGAGCCCTCCTCATTGACACGGGGCACTCCTCATTGACAGAGGGCCCTTTTCATTGACAGAGGGCACTCCTCAATGACAGGGGGCACTCTTCATTGACAAGGGGCACTCCTCATTGTCAGGGGGCCCTGCGCATTTACAGGGTCCCCCCTCATTGACAGGGCGCACTTCAAATTTACAGTGCTCATTCCTAATTGACAGGGGGCATTCAACAGTGACATGAGAAACTCCTCATTGACAGGGGGCACTCCTCATTGATCGGGCAAGCATTCCAAATTTACAGGGGTCTCTCCAAATTGACAGGGTCACTCCTCATTGACAGGGGACACTCCTCATTGAGGGAGGGGACACTCATCATTGACGGGGGGGTCTCCTATTTGACAGGGTCACTCCTCATTAACAGGGGCAGTCCTCATTGACAGGGTGCACTCCTCATTGACAGGGAGCACTCCTCATTGGCAGAGGGCACTCCTCATTGACAGGGTCACTCCTCATTGACGGGGGGCACTCCTCATTTACAGGGGGCATTGCTCATTGACAGGGGGGCACTCCTCATTGATGGGGGCCCTCTTAATTTGCAGAAGTGGCTCCTCATTGACGGGGGTGAGGGGCCACTCCTCATTTACAGGGTAAATCCTCATTGACAGGGGGCACTCCTCTTTGATGGTGCAGGCATTCCAAATTTACAGGTGACTCTCCTAATTGACAGGGGTCACTCCTCCTTGACTGGGGGCACACCTCATTGCCAGGGGTTTCAACTCATAGACGGGACGGGTACTCCTCATAGACGGTGGGGGGGGGGGGGGGGGCGGGGGGCACTCCTCATTGACAGGGTGCTCTTCATTGACAGGGAGGCACTCCTCAATGACGGGGCACTCCTCATTGACGGTATCACTCCTCATTGTCAGGGGGCACTCTTCATTGACGGGGGGGGGGCACTCCACATTGACAGGAGGCACTCCTCATTGACGGTGTCACTCATTGACAAGGGGCTTTCGTCATTGATGGGGGGCACTCCTCATTGACGAGGGGCATTCCTCAGTGATGGGGGGCACTCCTCGTTGACAGAGGGCACTCCTCATTGACAGACGCCACTCATCATTGACGGGGGCCCTCGGCATATACAGGGGGCCATGCTCATTGACAGCGGGTACTCCTCATTGACAGGGGTCACTACTGATTGACAGGGGGCTCTCCGAATTGACAGGGGGCACTCCTCATTGACAGTGGGCACTCCTCATTGACTGAGTCACTCCACATTAACAGGGTGCAGTCCTCATTGAGAGGTGGCACTCCTCATTGCCATGGAGCACTCCTAATTGACAGGGAGCACTCCTCAATGACAGGGGGCACTCCTCATTGACAGGGGCACTCCTCTTTGACAGAGGGCACTCCTCATTGACAGGGGGCAATCCTCATTGACAGGGGGCCCTTCTCATTGACAGCGGCCCCTGCTCATTGACAGGGGTACTCCTCATAGACGGGGAGGCACTCGTCATTGACGGGCGGGCACACCGCTTTGACAGGGGGTACAATTCATAGACGGGGCGGCTCTTCTCATTGACAGGGGGCAGTCCTCATTGACAGGGGGCACTCCTCATTGTCAGGGGACACTCCTCATTGACTCGGGGCACTCCTCATTGACAGAGGGCACTCCTCATTGACATGGTCACTCCTCATTGATGGGGAGGGGGCACTCCTCATTGACGGTGTCACTCCTTATTGACAGGGGGCACTCTTTATTGACAGGGTGCACTCCTCATTGACGGGGGGCACTCATCATTGACAGAGGGCATTCCTCATATACAGGGTCACTCATTGTCAGGGGGCCCTCCGCATTGACAGTGAGCCCTCCTCATTGACACGGGGCACTCCTCATTGACAGAGGGCCCTCTTCATTGACAGAGGGCACTCCTCAATGACAGGGGGCACTCTTCATTGACAAGGGGCACTCCTCATTGTCAGGGGGCCCTGCGCATTTACAGGGTCCCTCCTCATTGACAGGGCGCACTTCAAATTTACAGTGCTCATTCCTAATTGACAGGGGGCATTCAACAGTGACATGAGAAACTCCTCATTGACAGGGGGCACTCCTCATTGATCGGGCAAGCATTCCAAATTTACAGGGGTCTCTCCAAATTGACAGGGTCACTCCTCATTGACAGGGGACACTCCTCATTGAGGGAGGGGACACTCATCATTGACGGGGGGGTCTCCTATTTGACAGGGTCACTCCTCATTAACAGGGGCAGTCCTCATTGACAGGGAGCACTCCTCATTGACAGGGAGCACTCCTCATTGGCAGAGGGCACTCCTCATTGACAGGGTCACTCCTCATTGACGGGGGGCACTCCTCATTTACAGGGGGCATTGCTCATTGACAGGGGGGCACTCCTCATTGATGGGGGCCCTCTTAATTTGCAGAAGTGGCTCCTCATTGACGGGGGTGAGGGGCCACTCCTCATTTACAGGGTAAATCCTCATTGACAGGGGGCACTCCTCTTTGATCGTGCAGGCATTCCAAATTTACAGGTGACTCTCCTAATTGACAGGGGTCACTCCTCCTTGACTGGGGGCACACCTCATTGCCAGGGGTTTCAACTCATAGACGGGACGGGTACTCCTCATAGACGGTGGGGGGGGGGGGGGGGGGCGGGGGGCACTCCTCATTGACAGGGTGCTCTTCATTGACAGGGAGGCACTCCTCAATGACGGGGCACTCCTCATTGACGGTATCACTCCTCATTGTCAGGGGGCACTCTTCATTGACGGGGGGGGGGCACTCCACATTGACAGGAGGCACTCCTCATTGACGGTGTCACTCATTGACAAGGGGCTTTCGTCATTGATGGGGGGCACTCCTCATTGACGAGGGGCATTCCTCAGTGATGGGGGGCACTCCTCGTTGACAGAGGGCACTCCTCATTGACAGACGCCACTCATCATTGACGGGGGCCCTCGGCATATACAGGGGGCCATCCTCATTGACAGCGGGTACTCCTCATTGACAGGGGTCACTACTGATTGACAGGGGGCTCTCCGAATTGACAGGGGGCACTCCTCATTGACAGTGGGCACTCCTCATTGACTGAGTCACTCCACATTAACAGGGTGCAGTCCTCATTGAGATGTGGCACTCCTCATTGACATGGAGCACTCCTAATTGACAGGGAGCACTCCTCAATGACAGGGGGCACTCCTCATTGACAGGGGCACTCCTCTTTGACAGAGGGCACTCCTCATTGACAGGGGGCAATCCTCATTGACAGGGGGCCCTTCTCATTGACAGCGGGCCCTGCTCATTGACAGGGGTACTCCTCATAGACGGGGAGGCACTCGTCATTGACGGGCGGGCACACCGCTTTGACAGGGGGTACAATTCATAGACGGGGCGGCTCTTCACATTGACAGGGGGCAGTCCTCATTGACAAGGGGCACTCCTCATTGTCAGGGGACACTCCTCATTGACTCGGGGCACTCCTCATTGACAGAGGGCACTCCTCATTGACATGGTCATTCCTCATTGATGGGGGGGGGGCACTCCTCATTGACGGTGTCACTCCTAATTGACAGGGGGCACTCTTTATTGACAGGGTGCACTGCTCATTGAAGGGGGGCACTCATCATTGACAGAGGGCATTCCTCATTTACAGGGTCACTCATTGTCAGGGGGCCCTCCGCATTGACAGTGAGCCCTCCTCATTGACACGGGGCACTCCTCATTGACAGAGGGCCCTCTTCATTGACAGAGGGCACTCCTCAATGACAGGGGGCACTCTTCATTGACTAGGGGCACTCCTCATTGTCAGGGGGCCCTGCGCATTTACAGGGTCCCTCCTCATTGACAGGGCGCACTTCAAATTTACAGTGCTCATTCCTAATTGACAGGGGGCATTCAACAGTGACATGAGAAACTCCTCATTGACAGGGGGCACTCCTCATTGATCGGGCAAGCATTCCAAATTTACAGGGGTCTCTCCAAATTGACAGGGTCACTCCTCATTGACAGGGGACACTCCTCATTGAGGGAGGGGGCACTCAGCATTGACGGGGGGGTCTCCTATTTGACAGGGTCACTCCTCATTAACAGGGGCAGTCCTCATTGACAGGGAGCACTCCTCATTGACAGGGAGCACTCCTCATTGGCAGAGGGCACTCCTCATTGACAGGGTCACTCCTCATTGACGGGGGGCACTCCTCATTTACAGGGGGCATTGCTCATTGACAGGGGGGCACTCCTCATTGATGGGGGCCCTCTTAATTTGCAGAAGTGGCTCCTCATTGACGGGGGTGAGGGGCCACTCCTCATTTACAGGGTAAATCCTCATTGACAGGGGGCACTCCTCTTTGATCGTGCAGGTATTCCAAATTTACAGGTGACTCTCCTAATTGACAGGGGTCACTCCTCCTTGACTGGGGGCACAACTCATTGCCAGGGGTTTCAACTCATAGACGGGACGGGTACTCCTCATAGACGGTGGGGGGGGGGCACTCCTCATTGACAGGGTGCTCTTCATTGACAGGGAGGCACTCCTCAATGACGGGGCACTCCTCATTGACGGTATCACTCCTCATTGTCAGGGGGCACTCTTCATTGACGGGGGGGGCACTCCACATTGACAGGAGGCACTCCTCATTGACGGTGTCACTCATTGACAAGGGGCTTTCGTCATTGATGGGGGGCACTCCTCATTGACGAGGGGCATTCCTCAGTGATCGGGGGCACTCCTCGTTGACAGAGGGCACTCCTCATTGACGGACGCCACTCATCATTGACGGGGGCCCTCGGCATATACAGGGGGCCATCCTCATTGACAGCGGGTACTCCTCATTGACAGGGGTCACTACTGATTGACAGGGGGCTCTCCGAATTGACAGGGGGCACTCCTCATTGACAGTGGGCACTCCTCATTGACTGAGTCACTCCACATTAACAGGGTGCAGTCCTCATTGAGAGGTGGCACTCCTCATTGACATGGAGCACTCCTAATTGACAGGGAGCACTCCTCAATGACAGGGGGCACTCCTCATTGACAGGGGCACTCCTCTTTGACAGAGGGCACTCCTCATTGACAGGGGGCAATCCTCATTGACAGGGGGCCCTTCTCATTGACAGCGGGCCCTGCTCATTGACAGGGGTACTCCTCATAGACGGGGAGGCACTCGTCATTGACGGGCGGGCACACCGCTTTGACAGGGGGTACAATTCATAGACGGGGCGGCTCTTCACATTGACAGGGGGCAGTCCTCATTGACAGGGGGCACTCCTCATTGTCAGGGGACACTCCTCATTGACTCGGGGCACTCCTCATTGACAGAGGGCACTCCTCATTGACATGGTCACTCCTCATTGATGGGGGGGGCACTCCTCATTGACGGTGTCACTCCTAATTGACAGGGGGCACTCTTTATTGACAGGGTGCACTCCTCATTGAAGGGGGGCACTCATCATTGACAGAGGGCATTCCTCATTTACAGGGTCACTCATTGTCAGGGGGCCCTCCGCATTGACAGTGAGCCCTCCTCATTGACACGGGGCACTCCTCATTGACAGAGGGCCCTCTTCATTGACAGAGGGCACTCCTCAATGACAGGGGGCACTCTTCATTGACAAGGGGCACTCCTCATTGTCAGGGGGCCCTGCGCATTTACAGGGTCCCTCCTCATTGACAGGGCGCACTTCAAATTTACAGTGCTCATTCCTAATTGACAGGGGACATTCAACAGTGACATGAGAAACTCCTCATTGACAGGGGGCACTCCTCATTGATCGGGCAAGCATTCCAAATTTACAGGGGTCTCTCCAAATTGACAGGGTCACTCCTCATTGACAGGGGACACTCCTCATTGAGGGAGGGGGCACTCATCATTGACGGGGGAGTCTCCTATTTGACAGGGTCACTCCTCATTAACAGGGGCAGTCCTCATTGACAGGGAGCACTCCTCATTGACAGGGAGCACTCCTCATTGGCAGAGGGCACTCCTCATTGACAGGGTCACTCCTCATTGACGGGGGGCACTCCTCATTTACAGGGGGCATTGCTCATTGACAGGGGGGCACTCCTCATTGATGGGGGCCCTCTTAATTTGCAGAAGTGGCTCCTCATTGACGGGGGTGAGGGGCCACTCCTCATTTACAGGGTAAATCCTCATTGACAGGGAGCACTCCTCTTTGATCGTGCAGGTATTCCAAATTTACAGGTGACTCTCCTAATTGACAGGGGTCACTCCTCCTTGACTGGGGGCACAACTCATTGCCAGGGGTTTCAACTCATAGACGGGACGGGTACTCCTCATAGACAGTGGGGGGGGCACTCCTCATTGACAGGGTGCTCTTCATTGACAGGGAGGCACTCCTCAATGACGGGGCACTCCTCATTGACGGTATCACTCCTCATTGTCAGGGGGCACTCTTCATTGACGGGGGGGGGCACTCCACATTGACAGGAGGCACTCCTCATTGACGGTGTCACTCATTGACAAGGGGCTTTCGTCATTGATGGGGGGCACTCCTCATTGACGGGGGGCATTCCTCATTGATGGCGGGCACTCCTCGTTGACAGAGGGCACTCCTCATTGACCAACGCCACTCATCATTGACGGGGGCCCTCGGCATATACAGGGGGCCATCCTCATTGCCAGCGGGTACTCCTCATTGACAGGGGTCACTACTGATTGACAGGGGGCTCTCCGAATTGACAGGGGGCACTCCTCATTGACATTGGGCACTCCTCATTGACTGAGTCACTCCACATTAACAGGGTGCAGTCCTCATTGAGAGGTGGCACTCCTCATTGACATGGAGCACTCCTAATTGACAGGGAGCACTCCTCAATGACAGGGAGCACTCCTCATTGACAGGGAGCACTCCTCATTGACAGGGAGCACTCCTCATTGACAGGGAGCACTCCCCATTGACAGAGGGCACTCCTCAATGTCAGGGTCACTCCTCATTGATGGGGGGACTTCGTAATTTGCAGAGGTGGCTCCTCATTGACGGGGGGGGGGGGGATGTGGCCACTCCCCAATGACAGGGGCACTCCTCATTGACAGGGGCACTCCTCTTTGACAGAGGGCCCTCCTCATTGACAGGGGTCTCTCCTCATTGACAGAGTGCACTCCTCATTGACAGGGGCACTCCTCTTTGACAGAGGGCACTCCTCAATGACAGGGGGCAATTCTCATTGACAGGGTGCCCTTCTCATTGACAGCGGGCCCTCCTCATTGACAGGGGTACTCCTCATAGACGGGGAGGCACTCGGCATTGAAGGGCGGGCACACCGCTTTGACAGGAGGTACAATTCATAGACGGGGCGGCTCTTCTCATTGACAGGGGGCAGTCCTCATTGAGAGGGGGCACTCCTCATTGACAGAGGGCACTCCTCATTGACAGACGCCACTCATCATTGACGGGGTCACTCCTCATTGTCAGGGGGCCCTCGGCATATACAGGGGGCCATCCTCATTGACAGCGGGTACTCCTCATTGACAGGGGTCACTACTGATTGACAGGTGGCTCTCCGAATTGACAGGGGGCACTCCTCATTGACAGTGGGCACTCCTCATTGACTGAGTCACTCCACATTAAAAGGGTGCAGTCCTCATTGAGAGGTGGCACTCCTCATTGACATGGAGCACTCCTAATTTACAGGGAGCACTCCTCAATGACAGGGAGCACTCCTCATTGACAGGGAGCACTCCTCATTGACAGGGAGCACTCCTCATTGACAGGGAGCACTCCCCATTGTCAGAGGGCACTGCTCATTGACATGGTCACTCCTCATTGATGGGGGGGGCACTCCTCATTGACGGTGTCACTCCTAATTGACAGGGGGCACTCTTTATTGACAGGGTGCACTCCTCATTGACGGGGGGCACTCATCATTGACAGAGGGCATTCCTCATTTACAGGGTCACTCATTGTCAGGGGGCCCTCCGCATTGACACGGGGCACTCCTCATTGACAGAGGGCACTCTTCATTGACAAGGGGCACTCCTCATTGTCAGGGGGCCCTGCGCATTTACAGGGTCCCTCCTCATTGACAGGGCGCACTTCAAATTTACAGTGCTCATTCCTAATTGACAGGGGGCATTCCACAGTGACATGAGAAACTCCTCATTGACAGGGGGCACTCCTCATTGATCGGGCAAGCATTCCAAATTTACAGGGTCTCTCCTAATTGACAGGGGTCACTCCTCATTGACAGGGGACACTCCTCATTGAGGGAGGGGGCACTCATCATTGACGGGCGGGGTCTCCTATTTGACAGGGTCACTCCTCATTAACAGGGGCAGTCCGCATTGACAGGGAGCACTCCTCATTGACAGGGAGCACTCCTCATTGGCAGAGGGCACTCCTCATTGACAGGGTCACTCCTCATTGACGGGGGGCACTCCTCATTTACAGGGGGCATTGCTCATTGACAGAGGGGCACTCCTCATTGATGGGGGCCCTCTTAATTTGCAGAAGTGGCTCCTCATTCACGGGGGTGAGGGGCCACTCCTCATTTACAGGGTAAATCCTCATTGACAGGGAGCACTCCTCTTTGATCGGGCAGGCATTCCAAATTTACAGGTGACTCTCCTAATTGACAGGGGTCACTCCTCCTTGACTGGGGGCACACCTCATTGCCAGGGGTTTCAACTCATAGACGGGACGGGTACTCCTCATTGACGATGGGGGGGCGGGGGGGCGGGGGGCACTCCTCATTGACAGGGTGCTCTTCATTGACAGGGAGGCACTCCTCAATGACGGGGAACTCCTCATTGACGGTATCACTCCTCATTGTCAGGGGGCACTCTTCATTGACGGGGGGGGGGGGCACTCCACATTGACAGGAGGCACTCCTCATTGACGGTGTCACTCATTGACAAGGGGCTTTCGTCACTGATGAGGGGCACTCCTCATTGACGGGGGGCATTCCTCATTGATGGGGGGCACTCCTCATTGACAGAGGGCACTCCTCATTGACAGACGCCACTCATTATTGACGGGGTCACTCCTCATTGTCAGGGGGCCCTCGGCATATACAGGGGGCCATCCTCATTGACAGCGGGTACTCCTCATTGACAGGGGTCACTACTGATTGACAGGGGCCTCTCCGAATTGACAGGGGGCACTCCTCATTGACAATGGGCACTCCTCATTGACTGAGTCACTCCACATTAACAGGGTGCAGTCCTCATTGAGAGGTGGCACTCCTCATTGACATGGAGCACTCCTAATTGACAGGGAGCTCTCCTCAATGACAGGGAGCATTCCTCACTGACAGGGAGCACTCCTCATTGACAGGGAGCACTCCTCATTGACAGGGAGCACTCCCCATTGACAGAGGGCACTCCTCAATGTCAGGGTCACTCCTCATTGATGGGGGTCCTCGTAATTTGCAGAGGTGGCTCCTCATTGACGAGGGGGGGGTTGTTGCCACTCCCCATTGACAGGGGCACTCCTCATTGACAGGGGCACTCCTCTTTGACAGACGGCACTCCTCATTGACAGGGGTCTCTCCTCATTGACAGAGTGCACTCCTCATTGACAGGGGCACTCCTCTTTGACAGACGGCACTCCTCATTGACAGGGGCACTCCTCATTGACAGGGACACTCCTCTTTGACAGAGGGCACTCCTCATTGACAGGGGGCTCTCCTCATTGACAGAGTGCACTCCTCATTGACAGGGGGCTCTCCTCATTGACAGGGGCACTCCTCATTGACAGGGGCACTCCTCATTGACAGAGTGCACTCCTCATTGACAGGGGCACTCCTCTTTGACAGAGGGCACTCCTCATTGACAGGGGCACTCCTCATTGACAGGGTCACTCCTCTTTGACAGAGGGCACTCCTCATTGACAGGGGGCTCTCCTCATTGACAGAGGTCAATCCTCATTGACAGAGGGCACTCCTCATTGACATTGGACACTCCACGTCGACAGGGGGCACTCCTCATTGACAGGGGACACTCCTCATTGACAGGGGGCACTCCTCATTGACAGGGGCCCTCGTCATTGACGGGCATTCCACATTGACAGCAGACACTCCTCCTTGTGATGGGGTACTCCTCATTGACGGGGCAGGCACTCCAAATTTACAGGGGTCACTCCTAATTTACAGGGGTCACTCATAATTTACATGGTTCACTCCTCATTGACATCGTGCACTCCTCATTGACAGGGGGCACTACTCATTGACAGGGGCACTCCTTATTGACAGCGGGCACTCCTCATTGACAGCGGGCACTCCTCATTGACAGAGGGCACTCTTCATAGACGGGGAGGGGGGGGAGAGACTCCTCGTTGTCAGGGGCACTCCTCATTGACAGGGGGCACTCCTCGTTGTCAAGGGGCACTCCTAATTGGCAGAGGGCACTCCTCATTGACAGAGGGCAATCCTCATTGACAGAGGGCAATCTTCATAGACGGGGGGGCGGGTAGAGACTCCTCGTTGTCATGGGGCACTCCTCATTGACAGGGGGCATTCGTCACTGACGTCGGGGGGGGGCACTGCTCATCGATGGGGGGCACTCCTCATTGACAGAGGGCAGTCCTCATCGACAGAGGGCACTCCTCTTTGACAGCGGGCACTCCTAATTGACAGGGGGTACTCGTACTGGACAGTGGGCACTTCTCATTGACAGAGGGCACTCTTCATAGACGGGGGGGTTGGAGACTCCACGTTGTCAGGGGGCACTCCTCATTGACAGGGTGCATTCGTCATTGACGGAGGGGGTGGCACTGCACATTGATGGGGGGCACTCCTCATTGAGAAAGGGTAGTCCTCATTGACAGAGGGCACTCCTCATTGACTGGGCGGCAGTCCTCATTGACGGGGGCACTCCTCATTGACAGGGGGCACTCTTCATTGACAGGGGGCCATCGTCATTGACGGGGCATTCCACATTGACAGCAGACACTCCTCATTGAGAGGGGTACTCCTCATTGAAAAGGGGCACTCCTCATTGACAAGGGGAAACCTCATTGACAAGGGGAACTCCTCATTGACAGAGGGCACTCCTCATTTACATGGGGACTCTTCATTGACAGCCGGCACTCTATATTGTCACGGTGCACTCCTCATTGACAAGGGGCCCTCCTCATTGACAGGGGGGCCCTCCTCACTGAGAGGGGGCACTCCTCACGGACAAGGGGCAATCCTCATTGACAGGGCGCATTGCTCATTGACGGTGGGGCACTCCTCATTCATGGGGGGCCCTCCTAATTTGCAGAGGTGGCTCCTCATTGACGGGAGGGAGGGGCCACTCCTCATTGACAGGGGGCACTCCTCATTGACAGGGGGCACTCCTATTTGACAGGGGGCCCTCGTCATTGACGGGGCATTCCACATTTACAGCCGATCTCCCCATTGAGATGGGGTATTCCTCATTGACGGGGCAGGCACTCCAAATTTACAGGGGTCACTCCTAATTTACAAGGTTCACTCCTCATTGACAGGGTGCACTCCTCATTGACAGGGGGAACTACTCATTGACAGGGGCAATCCTCATTGACAGCGGGCACTCCTCATTGACAGCGGGCACTCCTCGTTGACAGAGGCCACTCTTCATTGACGGGGGGGATTCGTCATTGACGTGGGGGGGGGGGCACTGCTCATTGATGGGGCACTCCTCATTGACAGAGGGCAGTCCTCATTGACAGAGTGCACTCCTCATTGACAGGGGGCACTCCTCATTGACAGGGTGCTTTCGGCATTGACGGGGGGGGGCACTGCTCATTGATGGGGGGCACACTTCATTGACAAGGGGGAGTCCTCATTGACAGAGGGCACTCCTCATTGACTGGGGGGCAATCCTCATTGACGGGGGCGCTCCTCATTGACAGGCGGCACTCTTCACTGACAGGGGGCACTCCTCATTGACTGGGGGCCCTCCTCTTTGAAAGGGCACCCTCCTCATTGAGAGGGGTTACTCCTCATTGACGGGGGGGCCTCCTCATTGACGGGGGTCACTCCTCATTGACAGGGGGCACTCCTCATTGACAGAGGTTACTCCTCATAGATGGGAGGGGTACTCCTCATAGACGGCGCGGGGGCACTCCTCATTGAAAGGGGGCACTCCTCCTTGACAGGGTCACTCCTCCTTGACAGGGCCACTCCTCATTAACAGGGACCACTCCTCATTGGCAGAGGGCACTCCTCATTGACAGGGTCACTCCTCAGTGACGGGGGGGGGGCGCCTCAATGACAGGGAGCAGTCCTCATTGACTGGGAGCACTCCTCATTGACAGAGGGCACTCCTCATTGATAGGGTCACTCCTCATTGACCGGGGCACTCCTCATTGACAGGGGGCATTGCTCATTGACGGCGGGGCACTCCTCTTTGATGGGGGGCCCACCTAATTTGCAGATGTGGCTCCTCATTGACGGGGGGGAGGGGCCACTCCTCATTTACAGGGTCATACCTCATTGACAGATGGCACTCCTCATTGACAGGGGGCTCTCCTCATTGACAGGGGCACTCCTCATTGACAGGGGCACTCCTCATTGACAAGGGGCACTCCTCATTGATAAGGGGCACTCCTCATTGACAGAGGCACTCGTCATTAACAGAGGGCATTCCTCTTTGACAGAGGGCACTCCTCATTGACAAGGGACACTCCTCATTGACAATGGGCACTCCACATTGATAAGGGGCACTCCTCATTGACAGAGGGTCTCCTCATTAACAGTGGGCATTACTCTTTGACAGAGGGCACTCCTCATTGACAAGGGGCACTCCTCTTTGACAGGGGGCACTCCTCTTTGACAGGGCACCCTCCTCATTGACAGGGGGCACTCCTCATTGACAAGGGGCACTCCTCATTGACAGGGGGCACTCCTCATTGACAGAGGGCACTCCTCATTGACAGGGGGCACTTCTTATTGACAGAGGGCACTCTTCATTGACAGAGGGCACTCCTCATTGGCAAGGGGCACTCCTCATTGACAGAGGGCATTCCTCATTGACAGGGGGCACTCCTCATTGACAGAGGGCACTCCTCATTGACAGGGGGCACTTCTGATTGACAGGGGGCAATCCTCATTGACAGAGGGCACTCTTCATTGACAGAGGGCACTCCTCATTGACAGGGGGCACTCCTCATTGACAGAGGGCACTCTTCATAGACGGGGAGGGGGGGGAGAGACTCCTCGTTGTTAGGGGCACTCCTCATTGACAGGGGGCACTCCTCGTTGTCAAGGGGCACTCCTAATTGGCAGAGGGCACTCCTCATTGACAGAGGGCAATCCTCATTGACAGAGGGCAATCTTCATAGACGGGGGGGGGGGGGGGGGGGGGTAGATAATCCTCGTTGTCATGGGGCACTCCTCATTGACAGGGGGCATTCGTCACTGACGTCGGGGGGGCACTGCTCATCGATGGGGGGCACTCCTCATTGACAGAGGGCAGTCCTCATCGACAGAGGGCACTCCTCTTTGACAGCGGGCACTCCTAATTGACAGGGGGTACTCGTACTGGACAGTGGGCACTTCTCATTGACAGAGGGCACTCTTCATAGACGGGGGGGTTGGAGACTCCACGTTGTCAGGGGGCACTCCTCATTGACAGGGTGCATTCGTCATTGACGGAGGGGGTGGCACTGCACATTGATGGGGGGCACTCCTCATTGAGAAAGGGTAGTCCTCATTGACAGAGGGCACTCCTCATTGACTGGGCGGCAGTCCTCATTGACGGGGGCACTCCTCATTGACAGGGGGCACTCTTCATTGACAGGGGGCCATCGTCATTGACGGGGCATTCCACATTGACAGCAGACACTCCTCATTGAGAGGGGTACTCCTCATTGAAAAGGGGCACTCCTCATTGACAAGGGGAAACCTCATTGACAAGGGGAACTCCTCATTGAGAGAGGGCACTCCTCATTTACATGGGGACTCTTCATTGACAGCCGGCACTCTATATTGTCACGGTGCACTCCTCATTGACAAGGGGCCCTCCTCATTGACAGGGGGGCCCTCCTCACTGAGAGGGGGCACTCCTCACGGACAAGGGGCAATCCTCATTGACAGGGCGCATTGCTCATTGACGGTGGGGCACTCCTCATTCATGGGGGGCCCTCCTAATTTGCAGAGGTGGCTCCTCATTGACGGGAGGGAGGGGCCACTCCTCATTGACAGGGGGCACTCCTCATTGACAGGGGGCACTCCTATTTGACAGGGGGCCCTCGTCATTGACGGGTCATTCCACATTGACAGCCGATCTCCCCATTGAGATGGGGTATTCCTCATTGACGGGGCAGGCACTCCAAATTTACAGGGGTCACTCCTAATTTACAGGGGTCACTCCTAATTTACAAGGTTCACTCCTCATTGACAGGGTGCACTCCTCATTGACAGGGGGAACTACTCATTGACAGGGGCAATCCTCATTGACAGCGGGCACTCCTCATTGACAGCGGGCACTCCTCGTTGACAGAGGCCACTCTTCATTGACGGGGGGGATTCGTCATTGACGTGGGGGGGGGGGGGGGGGCACTGCTCATTGATGGGGCACTCCTCATTGACAGAGGGCAGTCCTCATTGACAGAGTGCACTCCTCATTGACAGGGGGCACTCCTCTTTGACAGGGGGCAAACCTAATTGACAGGGGGTACTCGTAATGGACAGTGGGCAATTCCCATTGACAGAGGGCACTCTTCATAGACGGGGGGGGGGGGGGTTTGGAGACTCCTCGTTGTTCAGGGGGCACTCCTCATTGACAGGATGCTTTCGTCATTGACGGGTCGGGGCACTGCTCATTGATGGGGGGCACTCCTCATTGACAAGGGGGAGTCCTCATTGACAGAGGGCACTCCTCATTGACTCGGGGGCAATCCTCATTGACGGGGGCGCTCCTCATTGACAGGCGGCACTCTTCACTGACAGGGGGCACTCCTCATTGACTGGGGGCCCTCCTCTTTGACAGGGCACCCACCTCATTGAGAGGGGTCACTCCTCATTGACGGGGGGGGGGGGGCCTCCTCATTGACGGGGGGGGGTCACTCCTCATTGACAGGGGGCTCTCCTCATTGACCGCGAGCACTTCTCTTTGCCAGGGGGCACTCCTCATGGACAGGGTGCTTTCGTCATTGACGGGGGGGGGGGGGCACTGCTCATTGATGGGGGGCACACTTCATTGACAAGGGGGAGTCCTCATTGACAGAGGGCACTCCTCATTGACGGCGGGGCACTCCTCTTTGATGGGGGGCCCACCTAATTTGCAGATGTGGCTCCTCATTGACGGGGGGGAGGGGCCACTCCTCATTTACAGGGTCATACCTCATTGACAGATGGCACTCCTCATTGACAGGGGGCTCTCCTCATTGACAGGGGCACTCCTCATTGACAGGGGCACTCCTCATTGACAAGGGGCACTCCTCATTGATAAGGGGCACTCCTCATTGACAGAGGCACTCGTCATTAACAGAGGGCATTCCTCTTTGACAGAGGGCACTCCTCATTGACAAGGGACACTCCTCATTGACAATGGGCACTCCACATTGATAAGGGGCACTCCTCATTGACAGAGGGTCTCCTCATTAACAGTGGGCATTACGCTTTGACAGAGGGCACTCCTCATTGACAAGGGGCACTCCTCTTTGACAGGGGGCACTCCTCTTTGACAGGGCACCCTCCTCATTGACAGGGGGCACTCCTCATTGACAAGGGGCACTCCTCATTGACAGGGGGCACTCCTCATTGACAGAGGGCACTCCTCATTGACAGGGGGCACTTCTTATTGACAGAGGGCACTCTTCATTGACAGAGGGCACTCCTCATTGGCAAGGGGCACTCCTCATTGACAGAGGGCATTCCTCATTGACAGGGGGCACTCCTCATTGACAGAGGGCACTCCTCATTGACAGGGGGCACTTCTGATTGACAGGGGGCAATCCTCATTGACAGAGGGCACTCTTCATTGACAGAGGGCACTCCTCATTGACAGGGGGCACTTCTCATTGAAAGGGGGCACATCTCATTGACAGGGGGCACTTCTCATTGACAGGGGGCACTCCTCATTGACAGGGGGCACTACTCATTGACAGAGGCACTCCTCATTGACAGAGGGCACTCCTCATTGACAGCGGGCACTCCTCATTGACAGAGGGCACTCTTCATAGACGGGGAGGGGGGGGGGAGAGACTCGTTGTTGCCAGGGGGCACTCCACATTGACAGGGGGCACTCCTCGTTGTCAAGGGGCACTCCGAATTGGCAGAGGGCACTCCTCATTGACAGAGGGCAATCCTCATTGACAGAGGGTACTCCTCATTGACATTGGACACTCCACATTGACAGGGTGCACTACTCATTGACAAGGGCTCTCCTCATTGTCAGCGGGCACTCCTCATTGACAGCGGGCACTCCTCATTGACAGAGGGCAATCTTCATAGACGGGGGGTGGGGGAGAGACTCCTCGTTGTCAGGGGGCACTCCTCATTGACAGGGGGCATTGGTCACTGACGTGGGGGGCACTGCCCATCGATGGGGGGCACTCCTCATTGACAGAGGGCAGTCCTCATCGACAGAGGGCAGTCCTCATTGACAGGGGGCACTCTCTTTGACAGCGGGAACTCCTAATTGACAGGGGGTACTCGTACTGGACAGTGGGCACTTCTCATTGACAGAGGGCACTCTTCATAGACGGGGGGGTTGGAGACTCCACGTTGTCAGGGGGCACTCCTCATTGACAGGGTGCATTCGTCATTGAAGGAGGAGGTGGCACTGCACATTGATGGGAGGCACTCCTCATTGAGAAACGGTAGTCCTCATTGACAGAGGGCACTCCTCATTGACTGGGCGGCAGTCCTCATTGACGGGGGCACTCCTCATTGACAGGTGGCGCTCTTCATTGACAGGGGGCCATCGACATTGACGGGGCATTCCACATTGACAGCAGACACTCCTCATTGAGAGGGGTACTCCTCATTGACAAGGGGCACTCCTCATTGACAAGGGGAAATCCTCATTGACAAGGGGAACTCCTCATTGACAGAGGGCACTCCTCATTGATAGAGGGCACTCCTCATTGACAGGGGGACTCTTCATTGACAGGCGGCACTCTTCATTGTCACGGGGCACTCCTCATTGAAAAGGGGCCCTCCTCATTGACAGGGGCCCCCCTCATTGACAGGGGGCACTCCTCATTGACAGGGGGCACTCTTCATAGACGGGGAGGGGGGGGAGAGACTCGTTGTTGCCAGGGGGCACTCCACATTGACAGGGGGCACTCCTCGTTGTCAAGGGGCACTCCTAATTGGCAGAGGGCACTCCTCATTGACAGAGGGCAATCCTCATTGACAGAGGGTACTCCTCATTGACATTGGACACTCCACATTGACAGGGGGCACTACTCATTGACAAGGGCTCTCCTCATTGTCAGCGGGCACTCCTCATTGACAGCGGGCACTCCTCATTGACAGAGGGCAATCTTCATAGACGGGGGGTGGGGGAGAGACTCCTCGTTGTCAGGGGGCACTCCTCATTGACAGGGGGCATTGGTCACTGACGTGGGGGGGGCACTGCCCATCGATCGGGGGCACTCCTCATTGACAGAGGGCAGTCCTCATCGACAGAGGGCAGTCCTCATTGACAGGGGGCACTCCTCTTTGACAGCGGGAACTCCTAATTGACAGGGGGTACTCGTACTGGACAGTGGGCACTTCTCATTGACAGAGGGCACTCTTCATAGACGGGGGGGTTGGAGACTCCACGTTGTCATGGGGCACTCCTCATTGACAGGGTGCATTCGTCATTGAAGGAGGAGGTGGCACTGCACATTGATGGGAGGCACTCCTCATTGAGAAAGGGTAGTCCTCATTGACAGAGGGCACTCCTCATTGACTGGGCGGCAGTCCTCATTGACGGGGGCACTCCTCATTGACAGGTGGCGCTCTTCATTGACAGGGGGCCATCGACATTGACGGGGCATTCCACATTGACAGCAGACACTCCTCATTGAGAGGGGTACTCCTCATTGACAAGGGGCACTCCTCATTGACAAGGGGAAATCCTCATTGACAAGGGGAACTCCTCATTGACAGAGGGCACTCCTCATTGATAGAGGGCACTCCTCATTGACAGGGGGACTCTTCATTGACAGGCGGCACTCTTCATTGTCACGGGGCACTCCTCATTGAAAAGGGGCCCTCCTCATTGACAGGGGGGCCCTCCTCATTGACAGGGGGCACTCCTCATTGACAGGGGGACTCTTCATTGACAGGGGGCATTCGTCATTGACAGGGGATGCACTGCTCAATTACAGGGTAGCTCCTCATTGGCGGGGGCACTCCTCACTAAGAGGGGGCACTCCTCACGGACAGGGGGCAATCCTCATTGACAGGGCGCATTGCTCATTGACGGTGGGGCACTCCTCATTGATGGGGGGCCCTCCTAATTTGCAGAGGTGGCTCCTCATTGACGGGAGGGAGGGGCCACTCCTCATTGACAGGGGGCACTCCTCATTGACAGGAGGCACTCCTATTTGACAGGGGGCCCTCGTCATTGACGGGGCATTCCACATTGACAGCCGATCTCCCCATTGAGATGGGGTATTCCTCATTGACGGGGCAGGCACTCCAAATTTACAGGGGTCACTCCTAATTTACAGGGGTCACTCCTAATTTACAAGGTTCACTCCTCATTGACAGGGTGCACTCCTCATTGACAGGGGGAACTATTCATTGACAGGGGCACTCCTCATTGACAGCGGGCACTCCTCATTGACAGCGGGCACTCCTCGTTGACAGAGGCCACTCATCATTGACGGGGGGGGGGAGACTCCTCGTTGTCAGGGGGCACTCTTCATTGACAGGGGGCATTCGTCATTGACGTGGGGGGGGGCATTGCTCATTGATGGGGGGCACTCCTCATTGACAGAGGGCAGTCCTCATTGACAGAGTGCACTCCTCATTGACAGGGGGCACTCCTCTTTGACAGGGGGCAATCCTAATTGACAGGGGGTACTCGTCATGGACAGTGGGCAATTCCCATTGACAGAGGGCACTCTTCATAAACGGGGGGGGGGGCGGTGGTTGGAGACTCCTCGTTGTTCAGGGGGCACTCCTCATTGACAGGGTGCTTTCGTCATTGACGGGGGGGCAATGCTCATTGATGCGCTGCACTCCTCATTGACAAGGGGGAGTCCTCATTGACAGAGGGCACTCCTCATTGACTGGGGGGCAATCCTCATTGACGGGGGCACTCCTCATTGACAGGGGGTGCTCTTCACTGACAGGGGGCATTCCTCATTGACTGGGGGCCCTCCTCTTTGACAGGGTACCCTCCTCATTGAGAGGGGTTACTCCTCATTGACGGGGGGCCCTCCTCATTGACGGGGGGTGGGGTCACTCCTCATTGACAGGGGGCTCTCCTCATTGACAGACGTTACTCCTCATAGATGGAAGGGGTACTCCTCATAGACGGCGCGGGGGCACTCCTCATTGAAAGGGGGCACTCCTCCTTGACAGGGTCACTCCTCCTTGACAGGGCCACTCCTCATTAACAGGGTCACTCCTCAGTGACGGGGGGGCGCCTCATTGACAGGGAGCAGTCCTCATTGACTGGGAGCACTCCTCATTGACAGAGGGCACTCCTCATTGATAGGGTCACTCCTCATTGACCGGAGCACTCCTCATTGACAGGGGGCATTGCTCATTGACGGCGGGGCACTCCTCTTTGATGGGGGGCCCACCGAATTTGCAGATGTGGCTCCTCATTGACGGGGGGGAGGGGCCAATCCTAATTTACAGGGTCATACCTCATTGACAGAGGGCACTCCTCATTGACAGGGGGCTCTCCTCATTGAAAGGGGCACTCCTCATTGACAGGGGCACTCCTCATTGACAAGGGGCACTCCTCATTGACAAGGGGCACTCCTCATTGATAAGGGGCACTCCTCATTGACAGAGGCACTCGTCATTAACAGAGGGCATTCCTCATTGACAAGGGGCACTCCTCATTGATAAGGGGCACTCCTCGTTGGCAGAGGGACTCCTCATTAACAGTGGGCATTCCTCTTTGACAGAGGGCACGCCTCATTGACAAGGGACACTCCTCATTGACAGGGGGCACTCCTCATTGACAGAGGGCACTCTTCATTGACAGAGGGCCCTCCTCATTGACAGCGGGCAATCCTCATTGACAGAGGGCACTCTTCATTGACAGAGGGCACTCCTCATTGACAGGGGGCACTCCTCATTGACAGGGGGTACTTATCATTGACAGGGGGCACTCCTCATTGACAGGGGGCACTACTCATTGACAGGGGCACTCCTCATTGACTGCGGGCACTCCTAATTGACAGGGGGTACTCGTACTGGACAGTGGGCACTTCTCATTGACAGAGGGCACTCTTCATAGACGGGGGGCACTCCTCATTGACAGCGGGCAATCCTCATTGACAGAGGGCACTCTTCATTGACAGAGGGCACTCCTCATTGATAGGGGGCACTTCTCATTGACAGGGGGCACTCCTCATTGACAGTGGGTACTTCTCATTGACTGGGGGCACTCCTCATTGACAGGGGGCACTACTCATTGATAGGGGCACTCCTCATTGACAGCGGGCACTCCTAATTGACAGGGGGTACTCGTACTGGACAGTGGGCACTTCTCATTGACAGAGGGCACTCTTCATAGACGGGGGGGTTGGAGACTCCACGTTGTCAGGGGGCACTCCTCATTGACAGGGTGCATTCGTCTTTGACGGAGGGGCTGGCACTGCACATTGATGGAGGGCACTCCTCATTGAGAAAGGGCACTCCTCATTGACAGGGGGCCCTCCTCATTGACAGGGGGCCCTCCTCATTGACCAGGGCACTCCTCATTGACGGGGGGCACTCCTTATTAACGGGGGGGGGGCACTCCTCATTGACAGGGTGCATTCGTCATTGACAGGGGCGCACTGCCCATTGACAGGGTCACTCCTCATTCGCGGGGGCACTCCTCACTGAGAGGGGGCACTCATCATGGACAGGTGGCAATTCTCATTGACAGGGGGCATTGCTCATTGACGGTGGGGCACTCCTCATTGATGGGGGGGCCTCCTAATTTGCAGAGGTGGCTCCTCATTGACGGGAGGGAGGGGCCACTCCTCATTTACAGGGTAAATCCTCATTGACAGAGGGCACTCCTCATTGACAGAGGGTACTCCTCATTGACTGGGGGGCACTCCTCATTGACAGAGGGCACTCCTCAATGACAGGGGGCACTCTCACTGACAGGGGGCACTCCTCATTGACAGGGGGCCCTCCTCTTTGACAGGGCACCCTCCTCATTGAGGGGGCTTACTCCTCATTGACGGGGGGGCCCTCCTCATGGACGGGGGGGGGGGAGGGGGCACTCCTCATTGGCGGGGGCACGCCTCATTGACAGGGGGCACTCCTCATGGACATGGGGCAATCCTCATTGTCAGGGGGCACTCTTCATTGACAGAGGTTGCTCCTCATAGATGGGAGGGCTACACCTCATAGACGGCGCGGGGGCACTCCTCATTGAAAGGGGGCACTCCTCCTTGACAGGGTCACTCCTCCTTGACAGGGCCACTCCACATTAACAGGGACCACTCCTCATTGGCAGAGGGCACTCCTCATTGACAGGGTCACTCCTCAGTGACGGGGGGGCGCCTCATTGACAGGGAGCAGTCCTCATTGACTGGGAGCACTCCTCATTGACAGAGGGCACTCCTCATTGATAGGGTCACTCCTCATTGACCGGGGCACTCCTCATTGACAGCGGACATTGCTCATTGACGGCGGGGCACTCCTCTTTGATGGGTGGCCCACCCAATTTGCAGATGTGGCTCCTCATTGACGGGGGGGAGGGGCCACTCCTCATTTACAGTGTCATACCTCATTGACAGAGGGCACTCCTCATTGACAGGGGGCTCTCCTCATTGACAGGGGCGCTCCTCATTGACAGGGCACTCCTCATTGACAAGGGGTACTCCTCATTGATAAGGTGCAATCCTCATTGACAGAGGCCCTCCTCGTTAACAGAGGGCATTCCTCTTTGACAGAGGGCACTCCTCATTGACAAGGGGCACTCCTCATTGACAAGGTGCACTCCTCATTGATAAGGGGCACTCCTCATTGACAGAGGGCACTCCTCAATGACAGGGGGCACTCTTCATTGACAGGGGGCTCTTCTCAGTGACAGAGGGCACTCCTCATTCACAGAGGGCACTCCTCATTGACATGGGGCACTTCTCATTGACAGAGGGCACTCCTCATTGACGGGGGCACTCCTCATTGACAGAGGGCACTCCTCATTGACAGGGGGCACTCCTCATTGACAGAGGGCACTCCTCATTGACAGGGGGCACTATTCAATGACAGGGGGCACTCCTCATTGACAGGGGGCACTCCTCATTGGCAGGGCACCCTCCTCATTGACAGGGGGCACTCTTCATTGACAGAGGTTTCTCCTCATAGATGTGAGGGGTACACCTCATAGACGGCGCGGGGGCACTCCTCATTGAAAGGGGGCACTCCACCTTGACAGGGTCACTCCTCCTTGACAGGGCCACTCCTCATTAACAGGGACCACTCCTCATTGGCAGAGGGCACTCCTCATTGACAGGGTCCCTCCTCAGTGACGGGTGGGCGCCTCATTGACAGGGAGCAGTCCTCATTGACTGGGAGCACTCCTCATTGACAGAGGGCACTCCTCATTGATAGGGCCACTCCTCATTTACCGGGGCACTCCTCATTGACAGGGGGCATTGCTCATTGACGGCGGGGCACTCCTCATTGACAGGGGGCACTTCTCATTGACAGAGGGCACTCTTCATTGACAGGGCACTCCTCATGGACAGGGGGCACTCTTCATTGACAGAGGTTACTCCTCATAGATGGGAGGGCTTCTCCTCATAGACGGCGCGGGGGCACTCCTCATTGAAAGGGGGCACTCCTCCTTGACAGGGTCACTCCTCCTTGACAGGGCCATTCCTCATTAACAGGGACCACTCCTCATTGGCAGAGGGCACTCCTCATTGATAAGGGGCCATCGCCATTGACGGGTCATTTCACATTGACAGCAGACACTCCACATTAATGGGGGGGCCTCCTAATTTGCAGAGGTGGCTCCTCATTGACGGGATGGAGGGCCACTCCTCATTTACAGGGTCACTCCTCATTGACAGAGGGCACTCCTCATTGACAGAGTGCACTCCTCATTGACAGGAGGCGCTCCTCATTGACAGGGGCAATCCTCATTGACAGTGGCACTCCTCATTGACAGGGGCACTCCTCACTGACAGGGGGCACTCCTCATTGATAGGGGGCATTCCTCATTGACAGAGGGCACTCCTCATTGACAGGGGGCACTTCTCATTGACAGAGGGCACTCTTCATTGACAGAGGGCACTCCTCATTGGCAAGGGGCACTCGTCATTGACAGAGGGCATTCCTCATTGACAGGGGACACTCCTCATTGACAAGGGCACTCCTCATTGACAAGGGGCACTCCTCATTGACAGAGGGCACTCCTAATTGACAGAGGGCCCTCCTCATTGACAGAGGGCACTCCTCATTGACAGAGGGCACTCCTCATTGACAGGGGGCTCTCCTCATTGACAGGGGGCACTCCTCATTGACAAGGGCACTCCCCTTTGACAAGGGGCACTCCTCATTGACAGAGGGCACTCCTAATTGACAGAGGGCCCTCCTCATCGACAGAGGGCACTCCTCATTGACAGAGCGCACTCCTCATTGACAGTGGACACTCCTCATTGACAGGGGGCACTCTTCATTGACAGCGGGCACTCCTCATTGATAGGGGCCCTCTTCATTGACAATGGACACTCCTCATTGACTCGGTGCACTCCTCATTGACAGTGGGCACTCTTCATTGACAGGGGGAACACCTAATTGGCAGGGGTCATGCCACATTGAAAGCAGACACTCCTCATTGAGAGGGGGTCCTCCTCATTGATGGGGCATGCACTCCCAATTTACACGGCTCACTCCTAATTTACATGGGTCACGCCTAATCTACAAGGGTTACTGCTCTTTGACAGGGGACCCTCCTCATTGACAGGGGTCACTTCTCATTCGCAGTGGGCACTCCTCTTTGACCGGGGACACTTCTCATTAAAATAAGGCACTCCTCATTTACGGGGGGAGGGGGGTAGGGGCACTCCTCATTGACTGGGGGCACTCCTCATCGACTTGGGGCACTCTTCAAAGACGGGGAGGCGAGGGGCACTCCTCGTTGACAGGGGGCACTCCTCATTGACAGGGGGCATTCGTCATTGACAAGGGGGGGGCACTGCTCATTGATGGGGGTACTCCTAATTTACAGCGGTCACTCCTCATTGACGGTCGGGCACTCCTCATTTACAGGGTCACTCCTCATTGACGGGGGCAGTCCTCATTAACACGGGGCACTCCTCATTGACAGGGGGCACTCCTCATTGACAGGGGGCACTCCCCGTTGACAGGGGGTACTCGTAATTGACAGAGGGCACTCCTCATTGACAAGGGGCACTCCTCATTGACAGAGGGCACTCCTCAATGACTGGGGGGGCAGTCCTCATTGACGGGGGCACTCCTCATTGACAGTGGGCACTCTTCATTGACAGGGGGCACTCCTCATTGACAGGGGGAACTCTTCATTGACAGGGGGCCCTGCTCTTTGATAGGGGTACTCTTCATTGACGAGGGGCACTCCTCACTGACGGAGGGGGGGCACTCCTCATTGAAAGGGGGCACTCTTCATTGACAGGGGCCACTCCTCATTGACCGTGGGCACTCTTCATTGACAGAGGCAGTCCTTATTAACAGAGGGCATTCCTCTTTGACAGAGGGCACTCCTCATTGACAAGGGGCACTCCTCATTGACAAGGGGCACTCCTCATTGCAAAGGGGCACTCATCATTGACAGAGGCACTCCTTATTAACAGAGGGCATTCCTCTTTGACAGAGGGCACTCCTCATTGACAAGGGGCACTCCTCATTGACAGGGGGCACTCCTCATTGACAGGGGGCACTCCTCATTGACAGAGGGCACTCCTCATTGACTGGGGGGGGCAGTCCTCATTGACGGGGGCACTCCTCATTGACAGGGGGCACTCTTCATTGACAGGGGGCACTCCTCATTGACAGGGGGAACTCTTCATTGACAGAGGGCCCTGCTCTTTGATAGGGGTACTCTTCATTGACGAGGGGGCACTCCTCACTGACGGAGGGGGGCACTCCTCATTGAAAGGGGGCACTCTTCATTTACAGGGGCCACTCCTCATTGACCGTGGGCACTCTTCATTGACAGAGGCAGTCCTTATTAACAGAGGGCATTCCTCTTTGACAGAGGGCACTCCTCATTGACAAGGGGCACTCCTCATTGACAAGGGGCACTCCTCATTGCTAAGGGGCACTCATCATTGACAGCGGCACTCCTTATTAAGAGAGGGCATTCCTCTTTGACAGAGGGCACTCCTTATTGACAAGGGGCACTCCTCATTGACAGGGGGCACTCCTCATTGACAGGGGGCACTCCTCATTGACAGAGGGCATTCCTCATTGACAGGGGGCACTCCTCATTGACAGAGGGCACTCTTCATTGACAGAGGGCACTTTTCATTGACAGAGGGCACTCCTCATTGACAAGGGTCACTCCTCATTGACAGAGGGCATTCCTCATTGACAGGGGGCACTCCTCATTAACAGAGGGCACTCTTCATTGACAGAGGGCACTCCTCATTGACAGGGGGCACTTCCCATTGACAGGGGGCACTCCTCATTGACAGGGGGCACTCCTCATTGACAGAGGGCAATCATCATTGACAGGGGGCACTTCTCATTGACAGGGGGCACTCCTCATTGACACGGGGCACTCCTCATTGACAGGGGGCCCTCCTCATTGACAGGCGGCCCTCCTCATTGACAGGGGCACTCCTCATTGACGGGGGGGCACTCCTTATTGACGGGGGGGCCTCCTAATTTGCAGAGGTGGCTCCTCATTGACGGGAGGGAGGGGCCACTCCTCATTTACAGGGTCACTCCTCATTGACAGAGGGCACTCCTCATTGACAGAGGGTTCCCCTCATTGACTGGGGGGCACTCCTCATTGACAGAGGGCACTCCTCAATGACAGGGGGCACTCTTCACTGACAGGAGGCACTCCTCATTGACAGGGGGCCCTCCTCTTTGACAAGGCACCCTCCTCATTGAGATGGGTTACCCCTCATTGACGGGGGGGCCCTCCTCATTGAAGGGGGGGGGGTCACTCATCATTGACAGGGGGCACTTCTGATTGACAGGGAGCACTCCTCATTGACGGAGCATTCGTCATTGACAGGGGTCACTACTCATTGGCGGGGGTACTCCTCATTGACAGGGGGCACTCCTCATGGACATGGGGCACTCCTCATTGACAGGGGGCACTCTTCATTGACAGAGGTTACTCCTCATAGATGGGAGGGCTTCTCCTCATAGACGGCGCGGGGGCACTCCTCATTGAAAGGGGGCACTCCTCCTTGACAGGGCCACTCGTCATTAACAGGGACCACTCTTCATTTGCAGAGGGCACTCCTCATTGATAAGGGGCCATCGCCATTGACGGGTCAGTTCACATTGACAGCAGACACTCCTCATTGATGGGGGGGGGGGGGGGGGGGGCTCCTAATTTGCAGAGGTGGCTCCTCATTGACGGGAGGGAGGGGCCACTCCTCATTTACAGGGTTACTCCTCATTGACAGAGGGCACTCCTCATTGACAGAGTGCACTCCTCATTGACAGGGGCACTCCTCATTGACAGGGGCACTCCTCATTGACAGAGGCACTCCTCATTGACAGGGGCACTCCTAATTGACAGAGGGCCCTCCTCATTGACAGACGGCACTCCTCGTTGACAGAGGGCACTCCTCATTGAAAGTGGACACTCCTCATTGACAGGGGCACTCTTCTTTGACAGCGGGTACTCCTCATTGATAGGGGCCCTCTTCATTGACAGTGCACACTCCTCATTGACTGGGGGCACTCCTCATTGACAGTGGGCACTCTTCATTGACAGGGGGAACTCGTAATTGGCAGGGGTCATGCCACATTGACAGCAGACGCTCCTCATTGAGAGGGGGTACTCCTCATTGAAGGGGCATGCACTCCCAATTTACAGGGTTCACTCCTAATTTACAGGGGTCACGCCTAATTTACAAGGGTTACTGCTGTTTGACAGCGGGAACTCCTCATTGACAGGGGCACTCCTCATTGACAGGGGGACTCCTCATTGACAGTGGGCACTCTTCATTGACAGGGGGAACTCCTAATTGGCAGGGGGCATTCCACATTGACAGCAGACACTCGTCATTGAGAGGGGGTACTCCTCATTGACGGGGCATGCACTCCCAATTTACAGGGTTCACTCCTAATTTACAGGGGTCACTCCTCATTGACAGAGGGCATTCCTCATTGACAGGGGGCACTCCTCATTAACAGAGGGCACTCTTCATTGACAGAGGGCACTCCTCATTGACAGGGGGCACTCCTCATTGACAGAGGGCACTCCTCATTGACTGGGGGGGGGGCAGTCCTCATTGACGGGGGCACTCCTCATTGACAGGGGGCACTCTTCATTGACAGGGGGCACTCCTCATTGACAGGGGGAACTCTTCATTGACAGGGGGCCCTGCTCTTTGATAGGGGTACTCTTCATTGACGAGGGGGCACTCCTCACTGACGGAGGGGGGCACTCCTCATTGAAAGGGGGCACTCTTCATTGACAGGGGCCACTCCTCCTTGACCGTGGGCACTCTGCATTGACAGAGGCAGTCCTTATTAACAGAGGGCATTCCTCTTTGACAGAGGGCACTCCTCATTGACAAGGGGCACTCCTCATTGACAAGGGGCACTCCTCATTGCTAAGGGGCACTCATCATTGACAGAGGCACTCCTTATTAAGAGAGGGCATTCCTCTTTGACAGAGGGCACTCCTTATTGACAAGGGGCACTCCTCATTGACAGGGGGCACTCCTCATTGACAGGGGGCACTCCTCATTGACAGAGGGCATTCCTCATTGACAGGGGGCACTCCTCATTGACAGAGGGCACTCTTCATTGACAGAGGGCACTTTTCATTGACAGAGGGCACTCCTCATTGACAAGGGTCACTCCACATTGACAGAGGGCATTCCTCATTGACAGGGGGCACTCCTCATTAACAGAGGGCACTCTTCATTGACAGAGGGCACTCCTCATTGACAGGGGGCACTTCCCATTGACAGGGGGCACTCCTCATTGACAGGGGGCACTCCTCATTGACAGAGGGCAATCATCATTGACAGGGGGCACTTCTCATTGACAGGGGGCACTCCTCATTGACACGGGGCACTCCTCATTGACAGGGGGCCCTCCTCATTGACAGGCGGCCCTCCTCATTGACAGGGGCACTCCTCATTGACGGGGGGGCACTCCTTATTGACGGGGGGGGCCTCCGAATTTGCAGAGGTGGCTCCTCATTGACGGGAGGGAGGGGCCACTCCTCATTTACAGGGTCACTCCTCATTGACAGAGGGCACTCCTCATTGACAGAGGGTTCCCCTCATTGACTGGGGGGCACTCCTCATTGACAGAGGGCACTCCTCAATGACAGGGGGCACTCCTCACTGACAGGAGGCACTCCTCATTGACAGGGGGCCCTCCTCTTTGACAAGGCACCCTCCTCATTGAGATGGGTTACCCCTCATTGACGGGGGGCCCTCCTCATTGAAGGGGGGGGTCACTCATCATTGACAGGGGGCACTTCTGATTGACAGGGAGCACTCCTCATTGACGGAGCATTCGTCATTGACAGGGGTCACTACTCATTGGCGGGGGTACTCCTCATTGACAGGGGGCACTCCTCATGGACATGGGGCACTCCTCATTGACAGGGGGCACTCTTCATTGACAGAGGTTACTCCTCATAGATGGGAGGGCTTCTCCTCATAGACGGCGCGGGGGCACTCCTCATTGAAAGGGGGCACTCCTCCTTGACAGGGCCACTCGTCATTAACAGGGACCACTCTTCATTTGCAGAGGGCACTCCTCATTGATAAGGGGCCATCGCCATTGACGGGTCAGTTCACATTGACAGCAGACACTCCTCATTGATGGGGGGGGGGGGGGGGCTCCTAATTTGCAGAGGTGGCTCCTCATTGACGGGAGGGAGGGGCCACTCCTCATTTACAGGGTTACTCCTCATTGACAGAGGGCACTCCTCATTGACAGAGTGCACTCCTCATTGACAGGGGCACTCCTCATTGACAGGGGCACTCCTCATTGACAGGGGCACTCCTCATTGACAGGGGCACTCCTAATTGACAGAGGGCCCTCCTCATTGACAGACGGCACTCCTCGTTGACAGAGGGCACTCCTCATTGAAAGTGGACACTCCTCATTGACAGGGGCACTCTTCTTTGACAGCGGGTACTCCTCATTGATAGGGGCCCTCTTCATTGACAGTGCACACTCCTCATTGACTGGGGGCACTCCTCATTGACAGTGGGCACTCTTCATTGACAGGGGGAACTCGTAATTGGCAGGGGTCATGCCACATTGACAGCAGACGCTCCTCATTGAGAGGGGGTACTCCTCATTGAAGGGGCATGCACTCCCAATTTACAGGGTTCACTCCTAATTTACAGGGGTCACGCCTAATTTACAAGGGTTACTGCTGTTTGACAGCGGGAACTCCTCATTGACAGGGGCACTCCTCATTGACAGGGGGACTCCTCATTGACAGTGGGCACTCTTCATTGACAGGGGGAACTCCTAATTGGCAGGGGGCATTCCACATTGACAGCAGACACTCGTCATTGAGAGGGGGTACTCCTCATTGACGGGGCATGCACTCCCAATTTACAGGGTTCACTCCTAATTTACAGGGGTCACTCCTCATTGACAGAGGGCATTCCTCATTGACAGGGGGCACTCCTCATTAACAGACGGCACTCTTCATTGACAGAGGGCACTCCTCATTGACAGGGGGCACTCCTCATTGACAGAGGGCACTCCTCATTGACTGGGGGGGGGCAGTCCTCATTGACGGGGGCACTCCTCATTGACAGGGGGCACTCTTCATTGACAGGGGGCACTCCTCATTGACAGGGGGAACTCTTCATTGACAGGGGGCCCTGCTCTTTGATAGGGGTACTCTTCATTGACGAGGGGGCACTCCTCACTGACGGAGGGGGGCACTCCTCATTGAAAGGGGGCACTCTTCATTGACAGGGGCCACTCCTCCTTGACCGTGGGCACTCTTCATTGACAGAGGCAGTCCTTATTAACAGAGGGCATTCCTCTTTGACAGAGGGCACTCCTCATTGACAAGGGGCACTCCTCATTGACAAGGGGCACTCCTCATTGCTAAGGGGCACTCATCATTGACAGAGGCACTCCTTATTAAGAGAGGGCATTCCTCTTTGACAGAGGGCACTCCTTATTGACAAGGGGCACTCCTCATTGACAGGGGGCACTCCTCATTGACAGGGGGCACTCCTCATTGACAGAGGGCATTCCTCATTGACAGGGGGCACTCCTCATTGACAGAGGGCACTCTTCATTGACAGAGGGCACTTTTCATTGACAGAGGGCACTCCTCATTGACAAGGGTCACTCCACATTGACAGAGGGCATTCCTCATTGACAGGGGGCACTCCTCATTAACAGAGGCCACTCCTCATTGACAGGGGGCACTTCCCATTGACAGGGGGCACTCCTCATTGACAGGGGGCACTCCTCATTGACAGAGGGCAATCATCATTGACAGGGGGCACTTCTCATTGACAGGGGGCACTCCTCATTGACACGGGGCACTCCTCATTGACAGGGGGCCCTCCTCATTGACAGGCGGCCCTCCTCATTGACAGGGGCACTCCTCATTGACGGGGGGGGCACTCCTTATTGACGGGGGGGCCTCCTAATTTGCAGAGGTGGCTCCTCATTGACGGGAGGGAGGGGCCACTCCTCATTTACAGGGTCACTCCTCATTGACAGAGGGCACTCCTCATTGACAGAGGGTTCCCCTCATTGACTGGGGGGCACTCCTCATTGACAGAGGGCACTCCTCAATGACAGGGGGCACTCTTCACTGACAGGAGGCACTCCTCATTGACAGGGGGCCCTCCTCTTTGACAAGGCACCCTCCTCATTGAGATGGGTTACCCCTCATTGACGGGGGGCCCTCCTCATTGAAGGGGGGGGGTCACTCATCATTGACAGGGGGCACTTCTGATTGACAGGGAGCACTCCTCATTGACGGAGCATTCGTCATTGACAGGGGTCACTACTCATTGGCGGGGGTACTCCTCATTGACAGGGGGCACTCCTCATGGACATGGGGCACTCCTCATTGACAGGGGGCACTCTTCATTGACAGAGGTTACTCCTCATAGATCGGAGGGCTTCTCCTCATAGACGGCGCGGGGGCACTCCTCATTGAAAGGGGGCACTCCTCCTTGACAGGGTCACTCCTCTTTGACAGGGCCACTCGTCATTAACAGGGACCACTCTTCATTTGCAGAGGGCACTCCTCATTGATAAGGGGCCATCGCCATTGACGGGTCAGTTCACATTGACAGCAGACACTCCTCATTGATGGGGGGGGGGGGCTCCTAATTTGCAGAGGTGGCTCCTCATTGACGGGAGGGAGGGGCCACTCCTCATTTACAGGGTTACTCCTCATTGACAGAGGGCACTCCTCATTGACAGAGTGCACTCCTCATTGACAGGGGCACTCCTCATTGACAGGGGCACTCCTCATTGACAGGGGCACTCCTCATTGACAGGGGCACTCCTAATTGACAGAGGGCCCTCCTCATTGACAGACGGCACTCCTCGTTGACAGAGGGCACTCCTCATTGAAAGTGGACACTCCTCATTGACAGGGGCACTCTTCTTTGACAGCGGGTACTCCTCATTGATAGGGGCCCTCTTCATTGACAGTGGACACTCCTCATTGACTGGGGGCACTCCTCATTGACAGTGGGCACTCTTCATTGACAGGGGGAACTCCTAATTGGCAGGGGTCATGCCACATTGACAGCAGACGCTCCTCATTGAGAGGGGGTACTCCTCATTGAAGGGGCATGCACTCCCAATTTACAGGGTTCACTCCTAATTTACAGGGGTCACGCCTAATGTACAAGGGTTACTGCTGTTTGACAGGGGGAACTCCTCATTGACAGGGGCACTCCTCATTGACAGGGGGACTCCTCATTGACAGTGGGCACTCTTCATTGACAGGGGGAACTCCTAATTGGCAGGGGGCATTCCACATTGACAGCAGACACTCGTCATTGAGAGGGGGTACTCCTCATTGACGGGGCATGCACTCCCAATTTACAGGGTTCACTCCTAATTTACAGGGGTCACTCCTCATTGACAGAGGGCATTCCTCATTGACAGGGGGCACTCCTCATTAACAGAGGGCACTCTTCATTGACAGAGGGCACTCCTCATTGACAGGGGGCACTTCCCATTGACAGGGGGCACTCCTCATTGACAGGGTGCACTCCTCATTGACAGGGGGCACTCCTCATTGACAGGGTCACTCCTCATTAACGGGGGCAGTCCTCATTGACAGGGAGCACTCGTCATTGACATGGTCACTCCTCATTAACGGAGGGCACTCCTCATTGACAGGGGGCATTGCTCATTGACGGGGGGGGGTCACTCCTCATTGATGGGGGGCCGTCCTAATTTGCAGTGTTGGCTCCCCATTGACGGGGGTGAGGGGTCACTCCTCATTTACGGGGTCACTCCTCATTGACAGAAGTCACTCCTCATTGACAGGGGGCTCTCGTCATTGACGGGGCATTCCACATTGACAGCAGACACTCCTCATTGAGAGGGGGCACTCCTCATTGACAAGGGGCACTCCTCATTGACAGAGGGCACTCCTCATTGACAGAGGGCATTCCTCATTGACAAGGGGCACTCCTCATTGACAGAGGGCACTCCTCATTGACAGAGGGCATTCCTCATTGACAGAGGGCACTCCTCATTGAGAGAGGGCACTCCTCATTGACAGGCTGCAATTCGCATTGACAGGGGGCACTTCTCATTGACAGAGGGCATTCCTCATTGACGGGAGGGAGGGGCCACTCCTCATTTACAGGGTCACTCCTCATTGACAGCGGGCACTCGTCATTGACAGAGGGCTCTCCTCATTGACTGGGGGGGAACTCCTCATTGACAGAGGGCACTCCTCAATGACAGGGGGCACTCTTCACTGAGAGGGGGCGCTCCTCATTGACAGGGGGCCCTCCTCTTTGACAGGGCAACCTCCTCATTGAGATGGGTTACTCCTCGTTGACGGGGGGGCCCTCCTCATTGACGGGGGGGGGTCACTCATCATTGACAGGGGGCACTTCTGATTGACAGGGAGCACTCCCCATTGACAGGGAGCATTCGTCATTGACAGGGGGCACTCCTCATGGACATGGGGCACTCCTCATTGACAGGGGGCACTCTTCATTGACAGAGGTTACTCCTCATAGATGGGAGGGCTACTCCTCATAGACGGCGCGGTGGCACTCCTCGTTGAAAGGGGGCACTCCTCCTTGACAGGGTCACTCCTCCTTGACAGGGCCACTCCTCATTAACAGGGACCACTCCTCATTGGCACAGGGCACTCCTCATTGATAAGGGGCCACCTAATTTGCAGAGGTGGCTCCTCATTCACGGGACGGGAGGGGCCACTCCTCATTTACAGGGTCACTCCTCATTGACAGGAGGCGCTCCATATTGACAGGGGCACTCCTCATTGACAGGGGCACTCCTCATTGACAGGGTCACTCCTCATTGACAGAGGGCACTCCTCATTGACAGAGGGCAGTCCTCATTGACAGGAGGCGCTCCTCATTGACAGGGGCACTCTTCATTGACAGGGGGCACTCCGCATTGACAAGGGCACTCCTCATTGACAAGGGGCACTCCTCATTGACAGAGGGCACTCCTAATTGACAGAGGGCCCTCCTCATTGACAGAGGGCACTCCTCATTGACAGAGGGCAGTCCTCATTGACAGGAGGCGCTCCTCATTGACAGGGGCACTCTTCATTGACAGGGGGCACTCCGCATTGACAAGGGCACTCCTCATTGACAAGGGGCACTCCTCATTGACAGAGGGCACTCCTAATTGACAGAGGGCCCTCCTCATTGACAGAGGGCACTCCTCATTGACAGAGGGCACTCCTCATTGACAGTGGACACTCCTCATCGACAGGGGGCACTCTTCATTGACAGCGGGCACTCCTCATTGATAGGGGCCCTCTTCATTGACAGTGGACACTACTCATTGACTGGGGTCACTCCTCATTGACAGTGGGCACTCTTCATTGACAGGGGGCACTGCTCATTGACAGGGGGAACTCTTCATTGACAGGGGGCCCTGCTCTTTGACAGGGGTACTCTTCATTGACGAGGGGGCACTCCTCACTGACGGAGGGGGGCACTCCTCATTGAAAGGGGGCACTCCTCATTGACAGGGGGCACTCCCCGTTGACAGAGGGCACTCTTCATTGACAGAGGGCACTCCTCATTGACAGCGGGCAATCCTCATTGACAGAGGGCACTCTTCATTGACAGAGGGCACTCCTCATTGACAGGGGGCACTCCTCATTGACAGGGGGTACTTATCATTGACAGGGGGCACTCCTCATTGACAGGGGGCACTACTCATTGACAGGGGCACTCCTCATTGACAGCGGGCACTCCTAATTGACAGGGGGTACTCGTACTGGACAGTGGGCACTTCTCATTGACAGAGGGCACTCTTCATAGACGGGGGGCACTCCTCATTGACAGCGGGCAATCCTCACTGACAGAGGGCACTCTTCATTGACAGAGGGCACTCCTCATTGACAGGGGGCACTTCTCATTGACAGGGGGCACTCCTCATTGACAGGGGGTACTTCTCATTGACAGGGGGCACTCCTCATTGACAGGGGGCACTACTCATTGATAGGGGCACTCCTCATTGACAGCGGGCACTCCTAATTGACAGGGGGTACTCGTACTGGACAGTGGGCACTTCTCATTGACAGAGGGCACTCTTCATAGACGGGGGGGGTTGGAGACTCCACGTTGTCAGGGGGCACTCCTCATTGACAGGGTGCATTCGTCTTTGACGGAGGGGCTGGCACTGCACATTGATGGAGGGCACTCCTCATTGAGAAAGGGCACTCCTCATTGACAGGGGGCCCTCCTCATTGACAGGGGGCCCTCCTCATTGACCAGGGCACTCCTCATTGACGGGGGGCACTCCTTATTAACGGGGGGGGGCACTCCTCATTGACAGGGTGCATTCGTCATTGACAGGGGCGCACTGCCCATTGACAGGGTCACTCCTCATTGGCGGGGGCACTCCTCACTGAGAGGGGGCACTCCTCATGGACAGAGGGCACTCCTCATTGACAGAGGGTACTCCTCATTGACTGGGGGGCACTCCTCATTGACAGAGGGCACTCCTCAATGACAGGGGGCACTCTCCCTGACAGGGGGCACTCCTCATTGACAGGGGGCCCTCCTCTTTGACAGGGCACCCTCCTCATTGAGGGGGCTTACTCCTCATTGACGGGGGGGCCCTCCTCATGGACGGGGGGGAGGGGGCACTCCTCATTGGCGGGGGCACGCCTCATTGACAGGGGGCACTCCTCATGGACATGGGGCAATCCTCATTGTCAGGGGGCACTCTTCATTGACAGAGGTTACTCTTCATAGATGGGAGGGCTACTCCTCATAGACGGCGCGGGGGCACTCCTCATTGAAAGGGGGCACTCCTCCTTGACAGGGTCACTCCTCCTTGACAGGGCCACTCCACATTAACAGGGACCACTCCTCATTGGCAGAGGGCACTCCTCATTGACAGGGTCACTCCTCAGTGACGGGGGGGCGCCTCATTGACAGGGAGCAGTCCTCATTGACTGGGAGCACTCCTCATTGACAGAGGGCACTCCTCATTGATAGGGTCACTCCTCATTGACCGGGGCACTCCTCATTGACAGGGGACATTGCTCATTGACGGCGGGGCACTCCTCTTTGATGGGTGGCCCACCCAATTTGCAGATGTGGCTCCTCATTGACGGGGGGGAGGGGCCACTCCTCATTTACAGGGTCATACCTCATTGACAGAGGGCACTCCTCATTGACAGGGGGCTCTCCTCATTGAGAGGGGCGCTCCTCATTGACAGGGCACTCCTCATTGACAAGGGGTACTCCTCATTGATAAGGTGCAATCCTCATTGACAGAGGCCCTTCTCGTTAACAGAGGGCATTCCTCTTTGACAGAGGGCACTCCTCATTGACAAGGGGCACTCCTCATTGACAAGGTGCACTCCTCATTGATAAGGGGCACTCCTCATTGACAGAGGGCACTCCTCATTGACAGGGGGCACTCTTCATTGACAGGGGGCACTTCTCATTGACAGAGGGCACTCCTCATTGACAGAGGGCACTCCTCATTGACAGGGGGCACTTCTCATTGACAGAGGGCACTCATCATTGACAGGGGGCACTCCTCATTGACAGAGGGCACTCCTCATTGACAGGGGGCACTCCTCATTGACAGAGGGCACTCCTCATTGACAGGGGGCACTATTCAATGACAGGGGGCACTCCTCATTGACAGGGGGCCCTCCTCTTTGACAGGGCACCCTCCTCATTGACAGGGGGCACTCTTCATTGACAGAGGGTTATCCTCATAGATGTGAGGGGTACACCTCATAGACGGCGCGGGGGCACTCCTCATTGAAAGGGGGCACTCCTCCTTGACAGGGTCACTCCTCCTTGACAGGGCCACTCCTCATTAACAGGGACCACTCCTCATTGGCAGAGGGCACTCCTCTTTGACAGGGTCCCTCCTCAGTGACGGGGGGGCGCCTCATTGACAGGGAGCAGTCCTCATTGACTGGGAGCACTCCTCATTGACAGAGGGCACTCCTCATTGATAGGGCCACTCCTCATTTACCGGGGCACTCCTCATTGACAGGGGGCATTGCTCATTGACGGCGGGGCACTCCTCATTGACAGGGGGCACTTCTCATTGACAGAGGGCACTCTTCATTGACAGGGCACTCCTCATGGACAGGGGGCACTCTTCATTGACAGAGGTTACTCCTCATAGATGGGAGGGCTTCTCCTCATAGACGGCGCGGGGGCACTCCTCATTGAAAGGGGGCACTCCTCCTTGACAGGGTCACTCCTCCTTGACAGGGCCATTCCTCATTAACAGGGACCACTCCTCATTGGCAGAGGGCACTGCTCATTGATAAGGGGCCATCGCCATTGACGGGTCATTTCACATTGACAGCAGACACTCCACATTGATGGGGGGGCCTCTTAATTTGCAGAGGTGGCTCCTCATTGACGGGATGGAGGGCCACTCCTCATTTACAGGGTCACTCCTCATTGACAGAGGGCACTCCTCATTGACAGAGTGCACTCCTCATTGACAGGAGGCGCTCCTCATTGACAGGGGCAATCCTCATCGACAGTGGCACTCCTCATTGACAGGGGCACTCCTCACTGACAGGGGGCACTCCTCATTGATAGGGGGCATTCTTCATTGACAGAGGGCACTCCTCATTGACAAGGGGCACTCCTCATTGCTAAGGGGCACTCTTCATTGACAGAGGGCACTCCTCATTGGCAAGGGGCACTCGTCATTGACAGAGGGCATTCCTCATTGACAGGGGACACTCCTCATTGACAAGGGCACTCCTCATTGACAAGGGGCACTCCTCATTGACATAGGGCACTCCTAATTGACAGAGGGCCCTCCTCATTGACAGAAGGCACTCCTCATTGACAGAGGGCACTCCTCATTGACAGGGGGCTCTCCTCATTGACAGGGGGCACTCCTGATTGACAAGGGCACTCCCCTTTGACAAGGGGCACTCCTCATTGACAGAGGGCACTCGTAATTGACAGAGGGCCCTCCTCATCGACAGAGGGCACTCCTCATTGACAGAGCGCACTCCTCATTGACAGTGGACACTCCTCATTGACAGGGGGCACTCTTCATTGACAGCGGGCACTCCTCATTGATAGGGGCCCTCTTCATTGACAATGGACACTCCTCATTGACTCGGTGCACTCCTCATTGACAGTGGGCACTCTTCATTGACAGGGGGAACTCCTAATTGGCAGGGGTCATGCCACATTGACAGCAGACACTCCTCATTGAGAGGGGGTACTCCTCATTGATGGGGCATGCACTCCCAATTTACACGGCTCACTCCTAATTTACATGGGTCACGCCTAATCTACAAGGGTTCCTGCTCTTTGACAGGGGACCCTCCTCATTGACAGGGGTCACTTGTCATTCGCAGTGGGCACTCCTCTTTGACCGGGGACACTTCTCATTAAAAGAAGGCACTCCTCATTTACGGGGGGAGGGGGGTAGGGGCACTCCTCATTGACTGGGGGCACTCCTCATCGACTTGGGGCACTCTTCAAAGACGGGGAGGCGAGGGGCACTCCTCGTTGACAGGGGGCACTCCTCATTGACAGGGGGCATTCGTCATTGACAAGGGGGGGCACTGCTCATTGATGGGGGTACTCCTAATTTACAGCGGTCACTCCTCATTGACGGTCGGGCACTCCTCATTTACAGGGTCACTCCTCATTGACGGGGGCAGTCCTCATTAACACGGGGCACTCCTCATTGACAGGGGGCACTCCTCATTGACAGGGGGCACTCCCCGTTGACAGGGGGTACTCGTAATTGACAGAGGGCACTCCTCATTGACAAGGGGCACTCCTCATTGACAGAGGGCACTCCTCAATGACTGGGGGGGCAGTCCTCATTGACGGGGGCACTCCTCATTGACAGTGCGCACTCTTCATTGACAGGGGGCACTCCTCATTGACAGGGGGAACTCTTCATTGACAGGGGGCCCTGCTCTTTGATAGGGGTACTCTTCATTGACGAGGGGGCACTCCTCACTGACGGAGGGGGGGCACTCCTCATTGAAAGGGGGCACTCTTCATTGACAGGGGCCACTCCTCATTGACCGTGGGCACTCTTCATTGACAGAGGCAGTCCTTATTAACAGAGGGCATTCCTCTTTGACAGAGGGCACTCCTCATTGACAAGGGGCACTCCTCATTGACAAGGGGCACTCCTCATTGCAAAGGGGCAATCATCATTGACAGAGGCACTCCTTATTAACAGAGGGCATTCCTCTTTGACAGAGGGCACTCCTCATTGACAAGGGGCACTCCTCATTGACAGGGGGCACTCCTCATTGACAGGGGGCACTCCTCAGTGACAGAGGGCACTCCTCATTGACTGCGGGGGGGGCAGTCCTCATTGACGGGGGCACTCCTCATTGACAGGGGGCACTCTTCATTGACAGGGGGCACTCCTCATTGACAGGGGGAACTCTTCATTGACAGGGGGCCCTGCTCTTTGGTAGGGGTACTCTTCATTGACGAGGGGGCACTCCTCACTGACGGAGGGGGGCACTCCTCATTGAAAGGGGGCACTCTTCATTGACACGGGCCACTCCTCATTGACCGTGGGCACTCTTCATTGACAGAGGCAGTCCTTATTAACAGAGGGCATTCCTCTTTGACAGAGGGCACTCCTCATTGACAAGGGGCATTCCTCATTGACAAGGGGCACTCCTCATTGCTAAGGGGCACTCATCATTGACAGAGGCACTCCTTATTAACAGAGGGCATTCCTCTTTGACAGAGGGCACTCCTCATTGACAAGGGGCACTCCTCATTGACAGGGGGCACTCCTCATTGACAGGGGGCACTCCTCATTGACAGAGGGCACTCCTCATTGACTGGGGGGGGGGCAGTCCTCATTGACGGGGGCACTCCTCATTGACAGGGGGCACTCTTCATTGACAGGGGGCACTCCTCATTGACACGGGGAACTCTTCATTGACAGGGGGCCCTGCTCTTTGATAGGGGTACTCTTCATTGACGAGGGGGCACTCCTCACTGACGGAGGGGGGCACTCCTCATTGAAAGGGGGCACTCTTCATTGACAGGGGCCACTCCTCATTGACCGTGGGCACTCTTCATTGACAGAGGCAGTCCTTATTAACAGAGGGCATTCCTCTTTGACAGAGGGCACTCCTCATTGACAAGGGGCACTCCTAATTGACAAGGGGCACTCCTCATTGCTAAGGGGCACTCATCATTGACAGAGGCACTCCTTATTAACAGAGGGCATTCCTCTTTGACAGAGGGCACTGCTTATTGACAAGGGGCACTCCTCATTGACAGGGGGCACTCCTCATTGACAGGGGGCACTCCTCATTGACAGAGGGCATTCCTCATTGACAGGGGGCACTCCTCATTGACAGAGGGCACTCTTCATTGACAGAGGGCACTTTTCATTGACAGAGGGCACTCCTCATTGACAAGGGGCACTCCTCATTGACAGAGGGCATTCCTCATTGACAGGGGGCACTCCTCATTAACAGAGGGCACTCTTCATTGACAGAGGCCACTCCTCATTGACAGGGGGCACTTCCCATTGACAGGGGGCACTCCTCATTGACAGGGGGCACTCCTCATTGACAGAGGGCAATCATCATTGACAGGGGGCACTTCTCATTGACAGGGGGCACTCCTCATTGACACGGGGCACTCCTCATTGACAGGGGGCCCTCCTCATTGACAGGCGGCCCTCCTCATTGACAGGGGCACTCCTCATTGACGGGGGGGCACTCCTTATTGACGGGGGGGCCTCCTAATTTGCAGAGGTGGCTCCTCATTGACGGGAGGGAGGGGCCACTCCTCATTTACAGGGTCACTCCTCATTGACAGAGGGCACTCCTCATTGACAGAGGGCTCCCCTCATTGACTGGGGGGCACTCCTCATTGACAGAGGGCACTCCTCAATGACAGGGGGCACTCTTCACTGACAGGAGGCACTCCTCATTGACAGGGGGCCCTCCTCTTTGACAAGGCACCCTCCTCATTGAGATGGGTTACTCCTCATTGACGGGGGGGGCCCTCCTCATTGAAGGGGGGGGGTCACTCATCATTGACAGGGGGCACTTCTGATTGACAGGGAGCACTCCTCATTGACGGAGCATTCGTCATTGACAGGGGTCACTACTCACTGGCGGGGTACTCCTCATTGACAGGGGGCAATCCTCATGGACATGGGGCACTCCTCATTGACAGGGGGCACTCTTCATTGACAGAGGTTACTCCTCATAGATGGGAGGGCTTCTCCTCATAGACGGCGCGGGGGCACTCCTCATTGGAAGGGGGCACTCCTCCTTGACAGGGTCACTCCTCTTTGACAGGGCCACTCGTCATTAACAGGGACCACTCTTCATTTGCAGAGGGCACTCCTCATTGATAAGGGGCCATCGCCATTGACGGGTCAGTTCACATTGACAGCAGACACTCCTCATTGATGGGGGGGGGGGGGCTCCTAATTTGCAGAGGTGGCTCCTCATTGACGGGAGGGAGGGGCCACTCCTCATTTACAGGGTCACTCCTCATTGACAGAGGGCACTCCTCATTGACAGAGTGCACTCCTCATTGACAGGGGCACTCCTCATTGACAGGGGCACTCCTCATTGACAGGGGCACTCCTCATTGACAGGGGCACTCCTCATTGGCAAGGCCACTCCTCATTGACAAGGGGCACTCCTCATTGACAGAGGGCACTCCTAATTGACAGAGGGCCCTCCTCATTGACAGACGGCACTCCTCGTTGACAGAGGGCACTCCTCATTGAAAGTGGACACTCCTCATTGACAGGGGGCACTCTTCTTTGACAGCGGGTCCTCCTCATTGATAGGGGCCCTCTTCATTGACAGTGGACACTCCTCATTGACTGGGGGCACTCCTCATTGACAGTGGGCACTCTTCATTGACAGGGGGAACTCCTAATTGGCAGGGGTCATGCCACATTGACAGCAGACGCTCCTCATTGAGAGGGGGTACTCCTCATTGAAGGGGCATGCACTCCCAATTTACAGGGTTCACTCCTAATTTACAGGGGTCACGCCTAATTTACAAGGGTTACTGCTGTTTGAAAGGGGGAACTCCTCATTGACAGGGGCCCTCCTCATTGACAGGGGGACTCCTCATTGACAGTGGGCACTCTTCATTGATAGGGGGAACTCCTAATTGGCAGGGGGCATTCCACATTGACAGCAGACACTCGTCATTGAGAGGGGGTACTCCTCATTGACGGGGCATGCACTCCCAATTTACAGGGTTCACTCCTAATTTACAGGGGTCACTCCTCATTGGCAGAGGGCATTCCTCATTGACAGGGGGCACTCCTCATTAACAGAGGGCACTCTTCATTGACAGAGGGCACTCCTCATTGACAGGGGGCACTTCCCATTGACAGGGGGCACTCCTCATTGACAGGGGGCACTCCTCATTGACAGGGGGCACTCCTCATTGACAGGGTCACTCCTCATTAACGGGGGCAGTCCTCATTGACAGGGAGCACTCGTCATTGACATGGTCACTCCTCATTGACGGAGGGCACTCCTCATTGACAGGGGGCATTGCTCATTGACGGGGGGGGTGTCACTCCTCATTGATGGGGGGCCCTCCTAATTTGCAGTGGTGGCTCCCCATTGACGGGGGTGAGGGGTCACTCCTCATTTACGGGGTGACTCCTCATTGACAGAAGGCACTCCTCATTGACAGGGGGCTCTCGTCATTGACGGGGGCACTCCTCATTGACAGGGGCAACCCTCACTGACAAGGGGCACACCTCATTGATAAGGGGCCTTCCTCATTGACAGAGGGCACTCCTCATTAACACAGGGCATTCCTAATTTACAGAGGGCACACCTCATTGACAGGGGGCATTCCTCATTGACAGGGGGCCATCGTCATTGACGGGGCATTCCACATTGACAGCAGACACTCCTCATTGAGAGGGGGCACTCCTCATTGACAAGGGGCACTCCTCATTGACACGAGGCACTCCTCATTGACAAGGGGCACTCCTCATTGACAGAGGGCACTCCTCATTGACAGAGGGCATTCCTCATTGACAGAGGGCACTCCTCATTGACAGAGGGCACTCCTCATTGACAGGCTGCAATTCGCATTGACAGGGGGCACTTCTCATTGACAGAGGGCATTCCTCATTGACGGGAGGGAGGGGCCACTCCTCATTTACAGGGTCACTCCTCATTGACAGCGGGCACTCGTCATTGACAGAGGGCTCTCCTCATTGACTGGGGGGGAACTCCTCATTGACAGAGGGCACTCCTCAATGACAGGGGGCACTCTTCACTGAGAGGGGGCGCTCCTCATTGAAAGGGGGCCCTCCTCTTTGACAGGGCAACCTCCTCATTGAGATGGGTTACTCCTCATTGACAGAGGGCACTCCTCATTGACAGAGGGCTCCCCTCATTGACTGGGGGGCACTCTTCATTGACAGGGGCCACTCCTCATTGACCGTGGGCACTCTTCATTGACAGAGGCAGTCCTTATTAACAGAGGGCATTCCTCTTTGACAGAGGGCACTCCTCATTGACTGGGAGCACTCCTCATTGACAGAGGGCACTCCTCATTGATAGGGCCACTCCTCATTTACCGGGGCACTCCTCATTGACAGGGGGCATTGCTCATTGACGGCGGGGCACTCCTCATTGACAGGGGGCACTTCTCATTGACAGAGGGCACTCTTCATTGACAGGGCACTCCTCATGGACAGGGGGCACTCTTCATTGACAGAGGTTACTCCTCATAGATGGGAGGGCTTCTCCTCATAGACGGCGCGGGGGCACTCCTCATTGAAAGGGGGCACTCCTCCTTGACAGGGTCACTCCTCCTTGACAGGGCCATTCCTCATTAACAGGGACCACTCCTCATTGGCAGAGGGCACTGCTCATTGATAAGGGGCCATCGCCATTGACGGGTCATTTCACATTGACAGCAGACACTCCACATTGATGGGGGGGCCTCTTAATTTGCAGAGGTGGCTCCTCATTGACGGGATGGAGGGCCACTCCTCATTTACAGGGTCACTCCTCATTGACAGAGGGCACTCCTCATTGACAGAGTGCACTCCTCATTGACAGGAGGCGCTCCTCATTGACAGGGGCAATCCTCATCGACAGTGGCACTCCTCATTGACAGGGGCACTCCTCACTGACAGGGGGCACTCCTCATTGATAGGGGGCATTCTTCATTGACAGAGGGCACTCCTCATTGACAAGGGGCACTCCTCATTGCTAAGGGGCACTCTTCATTGACAGAGGGCACTCCTCATTGGCAAGGGGCACTCGTCATTGACAGAGGGCATTCCTCATTGACAGGGGACACTCCTCATTGACAAGGGCACTCCTCATTGACAAGGGGCACTCCTCATTGACATAGGGCACTCCTAATTGACAGAGGGCCCTCCTCATTGACAGAAGGCACTCCTCATTGACAGAGGGCACTCCTCATTGACAGGGGGCTCTCCTCATTGACAGGGGGCACTCCTGATTGACAAGGGCACTCCCCTTTGACAAGGGGCACTCCTCATTGACAGAGGGCACTCGTAATTGACAGAGGGCCCTCCTCATCGACAGAGGGCACTCCTCATTGACAGAGCGCACTCCTCATTGACAGTGGACACTCCTCATTGACAGGGGGCACTCTTCATTGACAGCGGGCACTCCTCATTGATAGGGGCCCTCTTCATTGACAATGGACACTCCTCATTGACTCGGTGCACTCCTCATTGACAGTGGGCACTCTTCATTGACAGGGGGAACTCCTAATTGGCAGGGGTCATGCCACATTGACAGCAGACACTCCTCATTGAGAGGGGGTACTCCTCATTGATGGGGCATGCACTCCCAATTTACACGGCTCACTCCTAATTTACATGGGTCACGCCTAATCTACAAGGGTTCCTGCTCTTTGACAGGGGACCCTCCTCATTGACAGGGGTCACTTGTCATTCGCAGTGGGCACTCCTCTTTGACCGGGGACACTTCTCATTAAAAGAAGGCACTCCTCATTTACGGGGGGAGGGGGGTAGGGGCACTCCTCATTGACTGGGGGCACTCCTCATCGACTTGGGGCACTCTTCAAAGACGGGGAGGCGAGGGGCACTCCTCGTTGACAGGGGGCACTCCTCATTGACAGGGGGCATTCGTCATTGACAAGGGGGGGCACTGCTCATTGATGGGGGTACTCCTAATTTACAGCGGTCACTCCTCATTGACGGTCGGGCACTCCTCATTTACAGGGTCACTCCTCATTGACGGGGGCAGTCCTCATTAACACGGGGCACTCCTCATTGACAGGGGGCACTCCTCATTGACAGGGGGCACTCCCCGTTGACAGGGGGTACTCGTAATTGACAGAGGGCACTCCTCATTGACAAGGGGCACTCCTCATTGACAGAGGGCACTCCTCAATGACTGGGGGGGCAGTCCTCATTGACGGGGGCACTCCTCATTGACAGTGCGCACTCTTCATTGACAGGGGGCACTCCTCATTGACAGGGGGAACTCTTCATTGACAGGGGGCCCTGCTCTTTGATAGGGGTACTCTTCATTGACGAGGGGGCACTCCTCACTGACGGAGGGGGGGCACTCCTCATTGAAAGGGGGCACTCTTCATTGACAGGGGCCACTCCTCATTGACCGTGGGCACTCTTCATTGACAGAGGCAGTCCTTATTAACAGAGGGCATTCCTCTTTGACAGAGGGCACTCCTCATTGACAAGGGGCACTCCTCATTGACAAGGGGCACTCCTCATTGCAAAGGGGCAATCATCATTGACAGAGGCACTCCTTATTAACAGAGGGCATTCCTCTTTGACAGAGGGCACTCCTCATTGACAAGGGGCACTCCTCATTGACAGGGGGCACTCCTCATTGACAGGGGGCACTCCTCAGTGACAGAGGGCACTCCTCATTGACTGCGGGGGGGGCAGTCCTCATTGACGGGGGCACTCCTCATTGACAGGGGGCACTCTTCATTGACAGGGGGCACTCCTCATTGACAGGGGGAACTCTTCATTGACAGGGGGCCCTGCTCTTTGGTAGGGGTACTCTTCATTGACGAGGGGGCACTCCTCACTGACGGAGGGGGGCACTCCTCATTGAAAGGGGGCACTCTTCATTGACACGGGCCACTCCTCATTGACCGTGGGCACTCTTCATTGACAGAGGCAGTCCTTATTAACAGAGGGCATTCCTCTTTGACAGAGGGCACTCCTCATTGACAAGGGGCATTCCTCATTGACAAGGGGCACTCCTCATTGCTAAGGGGCACTCATCATTGACAGAGGCACTCCTTATTAACAGAGGGCATTCCTCTTTGACAGAGGGCACTCCTCATTGACAAGGGGCACTCCTCATTGACAGGGGGCACTCCTCATTGACAGGGGGCACTCCTCATTGACAGAGGGCACTCCTCATTGACTGGGGGGGGGGCAGTCCTCATTGACGGGGGCACTCCTCATTGACAGGGGGCACTCTTCATTGACAGGGGGCACTCCTCATTGACACGGGGAACTCTTCATTGACAGGGGGCCCTGCTCTTTGATAGGGGTACTCTTCATTGACGAGGGGGCACTCCTCACTGACGGAGGGGGGCACTCCTCATTGAAAGGGGGCACTCTTCATTGACAGGGGCCACTCCTCATTGACCGTGGGCACTCTTCATTGACAGAGGCAGTCCTTATTAACAGAGGGCATTCCTCTTTGACAGAGGGCACTCCTCATTGACAAGGGGCACTCCTCATTGACAAGGGGCACTCCTCATTGCTAAGGGGCACTCATCATTGACAGAGGCACTCCTTATTAACAGAGGGCATTCCTCTTTGACAGAGGGCACTGCTTATTGACAAGGGGCACTCCTCATTGACAGGGGGCACTCCTCATTGACAGGGGGCACTCCTCATTGACAGAGGGCATTCCTCATTGACAGGGGGCACTCCTCATTGACAGAGGGCACTCTTCATTGACAGAGGGCACTTTTCATTGACAGAGGGCACTCCTCATTGACAAGGGGCACTCCTCATTGACAGAGGGCATTCCTCATTGACAGGGGGCACTCCTCATTAACAGAGGGCACTCTTCATTGACAGAGGCCACTCCTCATTGACAGGGGGCACTTCCCATTGACAGGGGGCACTCCTCATTGACAGGGGGCACTCCTCATTGACAGAGGGCAATCATCATTGACAGGGGGCACTTCTCATTGACAGGGGGCACTCCTCATTGACACGGGGCACTCCTCATTGACAGGGGGCCCTCCTCATTGACAGGCGGCCCTCCTCATTGACAGGGGCACTCCTCATTGACGGGGGGCACTCCTTATTGACGGGGGGGCCTCCTAATTTGCAGAGGTGGCTCCTCATTGACGGGAGGGAGGGGCCACTCCTCATTTACAGGGTCACTCCTCATTGACAGAGGGCACTCCTCATTGACAGAGGGCTCCCCTCATTGACTGGGGGGCACTCCTCATTGACAGAGGGCACTCCTCAATGACAGGGGGCACTCTTCACTGACAGGAGGCACTCCTCATTGACAGGGGGCCCTCCTCTTTGACAAGGCACCCTCCTCATTGAGATGGGTTACTCCTCATTGACGGGGGGGGCCCTCCTCATTGAAGGGGGGGGGTCACTCATCATTGACAGGGGGCACTTCTGATTGACAGGGAGCACTCCTCATTGACGGAGCATTCGTCATTGACAGGGGTCACTACTCACTGGCGGGGGTACTCCTCATTGACAGGGGGCAATCCTCATGGACATGGGGCACTCCTCATTGACAGGGGGCACTCTTCATTGACAGAGGTTACTCCTCATAGATGGGAGGGCTTCTCCTCATAGACGGCGCGGGGGCACTCCTCATTGGAAGGGGGCACTCCTCCTTGACAGGGTCACTCCTCTTTGACAGGGCCACTCGTCATTAACAGGGACCACTCTTCATTTGCAGAGGGCACTCCTCATTGATAAGGGGCCATCGCCATTGACGGGTCAGTTCACATTGACAGCAGACACTCCTCATTGATGGGGGGGGGGGGCTCCTAATTTGCAGAGGTGGCTCCTCATTGACGGGAGGGAGGGGCCACTCCTCATTTACAGGGTCACTCCTCATTGACAGAGGGCACTCCTCATTGACAGAGTGCACTCCTCATTGACAGGGGCACTCCTCATTGACAGGGGCACTCCTCATTGACAGGGGCACTCCTCATTGACAGGGGCACTCCTCATTGGCAAGGCCACTCCTCATTGACAAGGGGCACTCCTCATTGACAGAGGGCACTCCTAATTGACAGAGGGCCCTCCTCATTGACAGACGGCACTCCTCGTTGACAGAGGGCACTCCTCATTGAAAGTGGACACTCCTCATTGACAGGGGGCACTCTTCTTTGACAGCGGGTCCTCCTCATTGATAGGGGCCCTCTTCATTGACAGTGGACACTCCTCATTGACTGGGGGCACTCCTCATTGACAGTGGGCACTCTTCATTGACAGGGGGAACTCCTAATTGGCAGGGGTCATGCCACATTGACAGCAGACGCTCCTCATTGAGAGGGGGTACTCCTCATTGAAGGGGCATGCACTCCCAATTTACAGGGTTCACTCCTAATTTACAGGGGTCACGCCTAATTTACAAGGGTTACTGCTGTTTGAAAGGGGGAACTCCTCATTGACAGGGGCCCTCCTCATTGACAGGGGGACTCCTCATTGACAGTGGGCACTCTTCATTGATAGGGGGAACTCCTAATTGGCAGGGGGCATTCCACATTGACAGCAGACACTCGTCATTGAGAGGGGGTACTCCTCATTGACGGGGCATGCACTCCCAATTTACAGGGTTCACTCCTAATTTACAGGGGTCACTCCTCATTGGCAGAGGGCATTCCTCATTGACAGGGGGCACTCCTCATTAACAGAGGGCACTCTTCATTGACAGAGGGCACTCCTCATTGACAGGGGGCACTTCCCATTGACAGGGGGCACTCCTCATTGACAGGGGGCACTCCTCATTGACAGGGGGCACTCCTCATTGACAGGGTCACTCCTCATTAACGGGGGCAGTCCTCATTGACAGGGAGCACTCGTCATTGACATGGTCACTCCTCATTGACGGAGGGCACTCCTCATTGACAGGGGGCATTGCTCATTGACGGGGGGGGTGTCACTCCTCATTGATGGGGGGCCCTCCTAATTTGCAGTGGTGGCTCCCCATTGACGGGGGTGAGGGGTCACTCCTCATTTACGGGGTGACTCCTCATTGACAGAAGGCACTCCTCATTGACAGGGGGCTCTCGTCATTGACGGGGGCACTCCTCATTGACAGGGGCAACCCTCACTGACAAGGGTCACACCTCATTGATAAGGGGCCTTCCTCATTGACAGAGGGCACTCCTCATTAACACAGGGCATTCCTAATTTACAGAGGGCACACCTCATTGACAGGGGGCATTCCTCATTGACAGGGGGCCATCGTCATTGACGGGGCATTCCACATTGACAGCAGACACTCCTCATTGAGAGGGGGCACTCCTCATTGACAAGGGGCACTCCTCATTGACACGAGGCACTCCTCATTGACAAGGGGCACTCCTCATTGACAGAGGGCACTCCTCATTGACAGAGGGCATTCCTCATTGACAGAGGGCACTCCTCATTGACAGAGGGCACTCCTCATTGACAGGCTGCAATTCGCATTGACAGGGGGCACTTCTCATTGACAGAGGGCATTCCTCATTGACGGGAGGGAGGGGCCACTCCTCATTTACAGGGTCACTCCTCATTGACAGCGGGCACTCGTCATTGACAGAGGGCTCTCCTCATTGACTGGGGGGGAACTCCTCATTGACAGAGGGCACTCCTCAATGACAGGGGGCACTCTTCACTGAGAGGGGGCGCTCCTCATTGAAAGGGGGCCCTCCTCTTTGACAGGGCAACCTCCTCATTGAGATGGGTTACTCCTCATTGACGGGGGGGCCCTCCTCATTGACGGGGGGGGGGTCAATCATCATTGACAGGGGGCACTTCTGATTGACAGGGAGCACTCCCCATTGACAGGGAGCATTCGTCATTGACAGGGGGCACTCCTCATGGACATGGGGCACTCCTCATTGACAGGGGGCACTCTTCATTGACAGAGGTTACTCCTCATAGATGGGAGGGCTACTCCTCATAGACGGCGCGGTGGCACTCCTCGTTGAAAGGGGGCACTCCTCCTTGACAGGGTCACTCCTCCTTGACAGGGCCACTCCTCATTAACAGGGACCACTCCTCATTGGCAGAGGGCACTCCTCATTGATAAGGGGCCACCTAATTTGCAGAGGTGGCTCCTCATTGACGGGACGGGAGGGGCCACTCCTCATTTACAGGGTCACTCCTCATTGACAGGAGGCGCTCCATATTGACAGGGGCACTCCTCATTGACAGGGGCACTCCTCACTGACAGGGTCACTCCTCATTGACAGAGGGCACTCCTCATTGACAGAGGGCAGTCCTCATTGACAGGAGGCGCTCCTCATTGACAGGGGCACTCTTCATTGACAGGGGGCACTCCGCATTGACAAGGGCACTCCTCATTGACAAGGGGCACTCCTCATTGACAGAGGGCACTCCAAATTGACAGAGGGCCCTCCTCATTGACAGAGGGCACTCCTCATTGACAGAGGGCACTCCTCATTGACAGTGGACACTCCTCATCGACAGGGGGCACTCTTCATTGACAGCGGGCACTCCTCATTGATAGGGGCCCTCTTCATTGACAGTGGACACTACTCATTGACTGGGGTCACTCCTCATTGACAGTGGGCACTCTTCATTGACAGGGGGCACTGCTCATTGACAGGGGGAACTCTTCATTGACAGGGGGCCCTGCTCTTTGACAGGGGTACTCTTCATTGACAGGGGCCACTCCTCATTGACAGTGGGCACTTTTGATTGACAGGGGGCACTCCCCATTGGCAGGGGGCATTCCACATTGACAGCAGACACTCGTCATTGAGAGGGGGTACTCCTCATTGACGGGGCATGCACTCCCAATTTACAGGGTTCACTCCTAATTTACAGGGGTCAGTGCTAATTTACAAGGGTCACTCCTCATTGACAGGGGGCACTCCTCATTGACAGGGTCATTCCTCATTAACGGGGGCAGTCCTCATTGACATGGAGCACTCCTCATTGACAGGGGCCACTCCTCATTGACATGGTCACTCCTCATTGACGGGGGGCACTCCTCATTGACAGAGGGCATTGCTGATTGACGGGGGGGGGGTCACTCCTCATTGATGGGGGGCCCTCCTAATTTGCAGTGATGGCTCCCCATTGACGGGGGTGAGGGTTCACTCCTCATTTACGGGGTCACTCCTCATTGACAGAAAGCACTCCTCATTGAAAGGGGGCTCTCGTCATTGACGGGGGCACTCCTCATAGACAGGGGCAATCCTCACTGACAAGGGGCACACCTCATTGATAAGGGGCCTTCCTCATTGACAGAGGGCACTCCTCATTGACAGAGGGCACTCCTCATTAACAGAGGGCATTCCTCATTTACAGAGGGCACACCTCATTGACAGGGGGCATTCCTCATTGTCAGGGGGCCATCGTCATTGACGGGGCATTCCACATTGACATCAGACACTCCTCATTGAGAGGGGGCACTCCTCATTGACAAGGGGCACTCCTCATTGACAAGGGGCACTCCTCATTGCTAAGGGGCACTCATCATTGACAGAGGCACTCCTTATTAACAGAGGGCATTCCTCTTTGACAGAGGGCACTGCTTATTGACAAGGGGCACTCCTCATTGACAGGGGGCACTCCTCATTGACAGGGGGCACTCCTCATTGACAGAGGGCATTCCTCATTGACAGGGGGCACTCCTCATTGACAGAGGGCACTCTTCATTGACAGAGGGCACTTTTCATTGACAGAGGGCACTCCTCATTGACAAGGGGCACTCCTCATTGACAGAGGGCATTCCTCATTGACAGGGGGCACTCCTCATTAACAGAGGGCACTCTTCATTGACAGAGGCCACTCCTCATTGACAGGGGGCACTTCCCATTGACAGGGGGCACTCCTCATTGACAGGGGGCACTCCTCATTGACAGAGGGCAATCATCATTGACAGGGGGCACTTCTCATTGACAGGGGGCACTCCTCATTGACACGGGGCACTCCTCATTGACAGGGGGCCCTCCTCATTGACAGGCGGCCCTCCTCATTGACAGGGGCACTCCTCATTGACGGGGGGGCACTCCTTATTGACGGGGGGGCCTCCTAATTTGCAGAGGTGGCTCCTCATTGACGGGAGGGAGGGGCCACTCCTCATTTACAGGGTCACTCCTCATTGACAGAGGGCACTCCTCATTGACAGAGGGCTCCCCTCATTGACTGGGGGGCACTCCTCATTGACAGAGGGCACTCCTCAATGACAGGGGGCACTCTTCACTGACAGGAGGCACTCCTCATTGACAGGGGGCCCTCCTCTTTGACAAGGCACCCTCCTCATTGAGATGGGTTACTCCTCATTGACGGGGGGGCCCTCCTCATTGAAGGGGGGGGTCACTCATCATTGACAGGGGGCACTTCTGATTGACAGGGAGCACTCCTCATTGACGGAGCATTCGTCATTGACAGGGGTCACTACTCACTGGCGGGGGTACTCCTCATTGACAGGGGGCAATCCTCATGGACATGGGGCACTCCTCATTGACAGGGGGCACTCTTCATTGACAGAGGTTACTCCTCATAGATGGGAGGGCTTCTCCTCATAGACGGCGCGGGGGCACTCCTCATTGGAAGGGGGCACTCCTCCTTGACAGGGTCACTCCTCTTTGACAGGGCCACTCGTCATTAACAGGGACCACTCTTCATTTGCAGAGGGCACTCCTCATTGATAAGGGGCCATCGCCATTGACGGGTCAGTTCACATTGACAGCAGACACTCCTCATTGATGGGGGGGGGGGGCTCCTAATTTGCAGAGGTGGCTCCTCATTGACGGGAGGGAGGGGCCACTCCTCATTTACAGGGTCACTCCTCATTGACAGAGGGCACTCCTCATTGACAGAGTGCACTCCTCATTGACAGGGGCACTCCTCATTGACAGGGGCACTCCTCATTGACAGGGGCACTCCTCATTGACAGGGGCACTCCTCATTGGCAAGGCCACTCCTCATTGACAAGGGGCACTCCTCATTGACAGAGGGCACTCCTAATTGACAGAGGGCCCTCCTCATTGACAGACGGCTCTCCTCGTTGACAGAGGGCACTCCTCATTGAAAGTGGACACTCCTCATTGACAGGGGGCACTCTTCTTTGACAGCGGGTCCTCCTCATTGATAGGGGCCCTCTTCATTGACAGTGGACACTCCTCATTGACTGGGGGCACTCCTCATTGACAGTGGGCACTCTTCATTGACAGGGGGAACTCCTAATTGGCAGGGGTCATGCCACATTGACAGCAGACGCTCCTCATTGAGAGGGGGTACTCCTCATTGAAGGGGCATGCACTCCCAATTTACAGGGTTCACTCCTAATTTACAGGGGTCACGCCTAATTTACAAGGGTTACTGCTGTTTGAAAGGGGGAACTCCTCATTGACAGGGGCCCTCCTCATTGACAGGGGGACTCCTCATTGACAGTGGGCACTCTTCATTGACAGGGGGAACTCCTAATTGGCAGGGGGCATTCCACATTGACAGCAGACACTCGTCATTGAGAGGGGGTACTCCTCATTGACGGGGCATGCACTCCCAATTTACAGGGTTCACTCCTAATTTACAGGGGTCACTCCTCATTGGCAGAGGGCATTCCTCATTGACAGGGGGCACTCCTCATTAACAGAGGGCACTCTTCATTGACAGAGGGCACTCCTCATTGACAGGGGGCACTTCCCATTGACAGGGGGCACTCCTCATTGACAGGGGGCACTCCTCATTGACAGGGGGCACTCCTCATTGACAGGGTCACTCCTCATTAACGGGGGCAGTCCTCATTGACAGGGAGCACTCGTCATTGACATGGTCACTCCTCATTGACGGAGGGCACTCCTCATTGACAGGGGGCATTGCTCATTGACGGGGGGGGTGTCACTCCTCATTGATGGGGGGCCCTCCTAATTTGCAGTGGTGGCTCCCCATTGACGGGGGTGAGGGGTCACTCCTCATTTACGGGGTGACTCCTCATTGACAGAAGGCACTCCTCATTGACAGGGGGCTCTCGTCATTGACGGGGGCACTCCTCATTGACAGGGGCAACCCTCACTGACAAGGGGCACACCTCATTGATAAGGGGCCTTCCTCATTGACAGAGGGCACTCCTCATTAACACAGGGCATTCCTAATTTACAGAGGGCACACCTCATTGACAGGGGGCATTCCTCATTGACAGGGGGCCATCGTCATTGACGGGGCATTCCACATTGACAGCAGACACTCCTCATTGAGAGGGGGCACTCCTCATTGACAAGGGGCACTCCTCATTGACACGAGGCACTCCTCATTGACAAGGGGCACTCCTCATTGACAGAGGGCACTCCTCATTGACAGAGGGCATTCCTCATTGACAGAGGGCACTCCTCATTGACAGAGGGCACTCCTCATTGACAGGCTGCAATTCGCATTGACAGGGGGCACTTCTCATTGACAGAGGGCATTCCTCATTGACGGGAGGGAGGGGCCACTCCTCATTTACAGGGTCACTCCTCATTGACAGCGGGCACTCGTCATTGACAGAGGGCTCTCCTCATTGACTGGGGGGGAACTCCTCATTGACAGAGGGCACTCCTCAATGACAGGGGGCACTCTTCACTGAGAGGGGGCGCTCCTCATTGAAAGGGGGCCCTCCTCTTTGACAGGGCAACCTCCTCATTGAGATGGGTTACTCCTCATTGACGGGGGGGCCCTCCTCATTGACGGGGGGGGGTCAATCATCATTGACAGGGGGCACTTCTGATTGACAGGGAGCACTCCCCATTGACAGGGAGCATTCGTCATTGACAGGGGGCACTCCTCATGGACATGGGGCACTCCTCATTGACAGGGGGCACTCTTCATTGACAGAGGTTACTCCTCATAGATGGGAGGGCTACTCCTCATAGACGGCGCGGTGGCACTCCTCGTTGAAAGGGGGCACTCCTCCTTGACAGGGTCACTCCTCCTTGACAGGGCCACTCCTCATTAACAGGGACCACTCCTCATTGGCAGAGGGCACTCCTCATTGATAAGGGGCCACCTAATTTGCAGAGGTGGCTCCTCATTGACGGGACGGGAGGGGCCACTCCTCATTTACAGGGTCACTCCTCATTGACAGGAGGCGCTCCATATTGACAGGGGCACTCCTCATTGACAGGGGCACTCCTCACTGACAGGGTCACTCCTCATTGACAGAGGGCACCCCTCATTGACAGAGGGCAGTCCTCATTGACAGGAGGCGCTCCTCATTGACAGGGGCACTCTTCATTGACAGGGGGCACTCCGCATTGACAAGGGCACTCCTCATTGACAAGGGGCACTCCTCATTGACAGAGGGCACTCCAAATTGACAGAGGGCCCTCCTCATTGACAGAGGGCACTCCTCATTGACAGAGGGCACTCCTCATTGACAGTGGACACTCCTCATCGACAGGGGGCACTCTTCATTGACAGCGGGCACTCCTCATTGATAGGGGCCCTCTTCATTGACAGTGGACACTACTCATTGACTGGGGTCACTCCTCATTGACAGTGGGCACTCTTCATTGACAGGGGGCACTGCTCATTGACAGGGGGAACTCTTCATTGACAGGGGGCCCTGCTCTTTGACAGGGGTACTCTTCATTGACAGGGGCCACTCCTCATTGACAGTGGGCACTTTTGATTGACAGGGGGCACTCCCCATTGGCAGGGGGCATTCCACATTGACAGCAGACACTCGTCATTGAGAGGGGGTACTCCTCATTGACGGGGCATGCACTCCCAATTTACAGGGTTCACTCCTAATTTACAGGGGTCAGTGCTAATTTACAAGGGTCACTCCTCATTGACAGGGGGCACTCCTCATTGACAGGGTCATTCCTCATTAACGGGGGCAGTCCTCATTGACATGGAGCACTCCTCATTGACAGGGGCCACTCCTCATTGACATGGTCACTCCTCATTGACGGGGGGCACTCCTCATTGACAGAGGGCATTGCTGATTGACGGGGGGGGGGGGGTCACTCCTCATTGATGGGGGGCCCTCCTAATTTGCAGTGATGGCTCCCCATTGACGGGGGTGAGGGTTCACTCCTCATTTACGGGGTCACTCCTCATTGACAGAAGGCACTCCTCATTGAAAGGGGGCTCTCGTCATTGACGGGGGCACTCCTCATAGACAGGGGCAATCCTCACTGACAAGGGGCACACCTCATTGATAAGGGGCCTTCCTCATTGACAGAGGGCACTCCTCATTGACAGAGGGCACTCCTCATTAACAGAGGGCATTCCTCATTTACAGAGGGCACACCTCATTGACAGGGGGCATTCCTCATTGTCAGGGGGCCATCGTCATTGACGGGGCATTCCACATTGACATCAGACACTCCTCATTGAGAGGGGGCACTCCTCATTGACAAGGGGCACTCCTCATTGACAAGGGGCACTCCTCATTGACAAGGGACACTCCTCATTGACAGAGGGCACTCCTCATTGACTGAGGGCATTCCTCATTGACAGTGGGCACTCCACATTGACAGAGGGCACTCCTCATTGACAGGTGGCAATTCGCATTGACAGGGGGCACTTCTCATTGACAGAGGGCACTCCTCATTGACGGGAGGGAGGGGCCACTCCTCATTTACAGGGTCACTCCTCATTGACAGAGGGCACTCCTCATTGACAGAGTGCACTCCTTATTGACAGGAGGCGCTCCTCATTGACAGGGGCACTCCTCATTGACAGGGGCACTCCTCATTGACAGGGTCACTCCTCATTGACAGAGGGCACTCCTCATTTACAGAGGGCAGTCCTCATTGACAGGAGGCGCTCCTCATTGACAGGGGCACTCCTCATTGACAGGGGCACTCCTCATTGACAGGGACACTCCTCATTGACGGAGGGCACTCCTCATTGACAGGGGGCTCTCTTCATTGACAGGGGGCACTCCTCATTGACAAGGGCACTCCTCATTGACAAGGGCACTCCTCATTGACAAGGGGCACTCCTCATTGACAGAGGGCACTCCTAATTGACAGGGGGCCCTCCTCATTGACAGAGGGCACTCCTCATTGACAGTGGACACTCCTCATTGACAGGGGGCCCTCTTCATTGACAGTGGACACTCCTCATTGACTGTGGGCACTCCTCATTGACAGTGGGCACTCTTCATTGACAGGGGGAACTCCTAATTGGCAGGGGTCATGCCACATTGACAGCAGCCACTCCTCATTGAGAGGGGGTACTCCTCATTCAAGGGGCATGCACTCCCAATTTACAGGGTTCACTCCTAATTTACAGGGGTCACGCCTAATTTACAAGGGTTACTGCTCTTTGACAGGGGACACTCCTCTTTGACAGGGGTCACTTCTCATTCGCAGTGGGCACTCCTCTTTGACCGGGGACACTTCTCATTAAAAGAGGGCTCTCCTCATTTACAGGGGGGGGGGGCGGGGGGCGGGGGTGTAGGGGCAATCCTCATTGACTGTGGGCACTCCTCATCGACTTGGGGCACTCTTCAAAGACGGGGGGGGGGCGAGGGGCACTCCTCGTTGACAGGGGGCACTCCTCATTGGCGGGGGTCATTAGTCATTGACAAGGGGGGGGGGGCACTGCTCATTGATGGGGGGCACTCCTAATTTACAGCGGTCACTCCTCATTGACGTTGGGGCACTACTCATTTACAGGGTCACTCCTCATTGACGGGAGCAGTCCTCATTAAAACGGGGCACTCCTCCTTGACAGGGTCACTCCTCCTTGACAGGGCCACTCCTCATTAACAAGGACCACTCCTCATTGGCAGGGGGCACTCCTCATTGACAGGGTCACTCCTCAGTGACGGGGGGGCGCCTCATTGACAGGGAGCAGTCCTCATTGACTGGGAGCACTCCTCATTGACAGAGGGCACTCCTCATTTACAGAGGGCAGTCCTCATTGACAGGAGGCGCTCCTCATTGACAGGGGCACTCCTCATTGACAGGGGCACTCCTCATTGACAGGGACACTCCTCATTGACGGAGGGCACTCCTCATTGACAGGGGGCTCTCTTCATTGACAGGGGGCACTCCTCATTGACAAGGGCACTCCTCATTGACAGGGTCATTCCTCATTAACGGGGGCAGTCCTCATTGACATGGAGCACTCCTCATTGACAGGGGCCACTCCTCATTGACATGGTCACTCCTCATTGACGGGGGGCACTCCTCATTGACAGAGGGCATTGCTGATTGACGGGGGGGGGTCACTCCTCATTGATGGGGGGCCCTCCTAATTTGCAGTGATGGCTCCCCATTGACGGGGGTGAGGGGTCACTCCTCATTTACGGGGTCACTCCTCATTGACAGAAGGCACTCCTCATTGAAAGGGGGCTCTCGTCATTGACGGGGGCACTCCTCATAGACAGGGGCAATCCTCACTGACAAGGGGCACACCTCATTGATAAGGGGCCTTCCTCATTGACAGAGGGCACTCCTCATTGACAGAGGGCACTACTCATTAACAGAGGGCATTCCTCATTTACAGAGGGCACACCTCATTGACAGGGGGCATTCCTCATTGTCAGGGGGCCATCGTCATTGACGGGGCATTCCACATTGACATCAGACACTCCTCATTGAGAGGGGGCACTCCTCATTGACAAGGGGCACTCCTCATTGACAAGGGGCACTCCTCATTGACAAGGGACACTCCTCATTGACAGAGGGCACTCCTCATTGACAGAGGGCATTCCTCATTGACAGTGGGCACTCCACATTGACAGAGGGCACTCCTCATTGACAGGTGGCAATTCGCATTGACAGGGGGCACTTCTCATTGACAGAGGGCACTCCTCATTGACGGGAGGGAGGGGCCACTCCTCATTTACAGGGTCACTCCTCATTGACAGAGGGCACTCCTCATTGACAGAGTGCACTCCTCATTGACAGGAGGCGCTCCTCATTGACAGGGGCACTCCTCATTGACAGGGGCACTCCTCATTGACAGGGTCACTCCTCATTGACAGAGGGCACTCCTCATTTACAGAGGGCAGTCCTCATTGACAGGAGGCGCTCCTCATTGACAGGGGCACTCCTCATTGACAGGGGCACTCCTCATTGACAGGGACACTCCTCATTGACGGAGGGCACTCCTCATTTACAGGGGGCTCTCTTCATTGACAGGGGGCACTCCTCATTGAGAAGGGCACTCCTCATTGACAAGGGGCACTCCTCATTGACAGAGGGCACTCCTAATTGACAGGGGGCCCTCCTCATTGACAGAGGGCACTCCTCATTGACAGTGGACACTCCTCATTGACAGGGGGCCCTCTTCATTGACAGTGGACACTCCTCATTGACTGTGGGCACTCCTCATTGACAGTGGGCACTCTTCATTGACAGGGGGAACTCCTAATTGGCAGGGGTCATGCCACATTGACAGCAGCCACTCCTCATTGAGAGGGGGTACTCCTCATTCAAGGGGCATGCACTCCCAATTTACAGGGTTCACTCCTAATTTACAGGGGTCACGCCTAATTTACAAGGGTTACTGCTCTTTGACAGGGGACACTCCTCTTTGACAGGGGTCACTTCTCATTCGCAGTGGGCACTCCTCTTTGACCGGGGACACTTCTCATTAAAAGAGGGCTCTCCTCATTTACAGGGGGGGGGGGCGGGGGGGGCGGGGGTTTAGGGGCAATCCTCATTGACTGTGGGCACTCCTCATCGACTTGGGGCACTCTTCAAAGACGGGGGGGGGGCGAGGGGCACTCCTCGTTGACAGGGGGCACTCCTCATTGGCGGGGGTCATTAGTCATTGACAAGGGGGGGGGGGGCACTGCTCATTGATGGGGGGCACTCCTAATTTACAGCGGTCACTCCTCATTGACGTTGGGGCACTACTCATTTACAGGGTCACTCCTCATTGACGGGAGCAGTCCTCATTAAAACGGGGCACTCCTCCTTGACAGGGTCACTCCTCCTTGACAGGGCCACTCCTCATTAACAAGGACCACTCCTCATTGGCAGAGGGCACTCCTCATTGACAGGGTCACTCCTCAGTGACGGGGGGGCGCCTCATTGACAGGGAGCAGTCCTCATTGACTGGGAGCACTCCTCATTGACAGAGGGCACTCCTCATTTACAGAGGGCAGTCCTCATTGACAGGAGGCGCTCCTCATTGACAGGGGCACTCCTCATTGACAGGGGCACTCCTCATTGACAGGGACACTCCTCATTGACGGAGGGCACTCCTCATTGACAGGGGGCTCTCTTCATTGACAGGGGGCACTCCTCATTGACAAGGGCACTCCTCATTGACAGGGTCATTCCTCATTAACGGGGGCAGTCCTCATTGACATGGAGCACTCCTCATTGACAGGGGCCACTCCTCATTGACATGGTCACTCCTCATTGACGGGGGGCACTCCTCATTGACAGAGGGCATTGCTGATTGACGGGGGGGGGTCACTCCTCATTGATGGGGGGCCCTCCTAATTTGCAGTGATGGCTCCCCATTGACGGGGGTGAGGGGTCACTCCTCATTTACGGGGTCACTCCTCATTGACAGAAGGCACTCCTCATTGAAAGGGGGCTCTCGTCATTGACGGGGGCACTCCTCATAGACAGGGGCAATCCTCACTGACAAGGGGCACACCTCATTGATAAGGGGCCTTCCTCATTGACAGAGGGCACTCCTCATTGACAGAGGGCACTACTCATTAACAGAGGGCATTCCTCATTTACAGAGGGCACACCTCATTGACAGGGGGCATTCCTCATTGTCAGGGGGCCATCGTCATTGACGGGGCATTCCACATTGACATCAGACACTCCTCATTGAGAGGGGGCACTCCTCATTGACAAGGGGCACTCCTCATTGACAAGGGGCACTCCTCATTGACAAGGGACACTCCTCATTGACAGAGGGCACTCCTCATTGACAGAGGGCATTCCTCATTGACAGTGGGCACTCCACATTGACAGAGGGCACTCCTCATTGACAGGTGGCAATTCGCATTGACAGGGGGCACTTCTCATTGACAGAGGGCACTCCTCATTGACGGGAGGGAGGGGCCACTCCTCATTTACAGGGTCACTCCTCATTGACAGAGGGCACTCCTCATTGACAGAGTGCACTCCTCATTGACAGGAGGCGCTCCTCATTGACAGGGGCACTCCTCATTGACAGGGGCACTCCTCATTGACAGGGTCACTCCTCATTGACAGAGGGCACTCCTCATTTACAGAGGGCAGTCCTCATTGACAGGAGGCGCTCCTCATTGACAGGGGCACTCCTCATTGACAGGGGCACTCCTCATTGACAGGGACACTCCTCATTGACGGAGGGCACTCCTCATTTACAGGGGGCTCTCTTCATTGACAGGGGGCACTCCTCATTGAGAAGGGCACTCCTCATTGACAAGGGGCACTCCTCATTGACAGAGGGCACTCCTAATTGACAGGGGGCCCTCCTCATTGACAGAGGGCACTCCTCATTGACAGTGGACACTCCTCATTGACAGGGGGCCCTCTTCATTGACAGTGGACACTCCTCATTGACTGTGGGCACTCCTCATTGACAGTGGGCACTCTTCATTGACAGGGGGAACTCCTAATTGGCAGGGGTCATGCCACATTGACAGCAGCCACTCCTCATTGAGAGGGGGTACTCCTCATTCAAGGGGCATGCACTCCCAATTTACAGGGTTCACTCCTAATTTACAGGGGTCACGCCTAATTTACAAGGGTTACTGCTCTTTGACAGGGGACACTCCTCTTTGACAGGGGTCACTTCTCATTCGCAGTGGGCACTCCTCTTTGACCGGGGACACTTCTCATTAAAAGAGGGCTCTCCTCATTTACAGGGGGGGGGGGGCGGGGGGGGCGGGGGTGTAGGGGCAATCCTCATTGACTGTGGGCACTCCTCATCGACTTGGGGCACTCTTCAAAGACGGGGGGGGGGCGAGGGGCACTCCTCGTTGACAGGGGGCACTCCTCATTGGCGGGGGTCATTAGTCATTGACAAGGGGGGGGGGCACTGCTCATTGATGGGGGGCACTCCTAATTTACAGCGGTCACTCCTCATTGACGTTGGGGCACTACTCATTTACAGGGTCACTCCTCATTGACGGGAGCAGTCCTCATTAAAACGGGGCACTCCTCCTTGACAGGGTCACTCCTCCTTGACAGGGCCACTCCTCATTAACAAGGACCACTCCTCATTGGCAGAGGGCACTCCTCATTGACAGGGTCACTCCTCAGTGACGGGGGGGCGCCTCATTGACAGGGAGCAGTCCTCATTGACTGGGAGCACTCCTCATTGACAGAGGGCACTCCTCATTTACAGAGGGCAGTCCTCATTGACAGGAGGCGCTCCTCATTGACAGGGGCACTCCTCATTGACAGGGGCACTCCTCATTGACAGGGACACTCCTCATTGACGGAGGGCACTCCTCATTGACAGGGGGCTCTCTTCATTGACAGGGGGCACTCCTCATTGACAAGGGCACTCCTCATTGACAAGGGGCACTCCTCATTGACAGAGGGCACTCCTAATTGACAGGGGGCCCTCCTCATTGACAGAGGGCACTCCTCATTGACAGTGGACACTCCTCATTGACAGGGGGCACTCTTCATTGACAGCGGGCACTCCTCATTGATAGGGGCCCTCTTCATTGACAGGGGACACTCCTCATTGACTGTGGGCACTCCTCATTGACAGTGGGCACTCTTCATTGACAGGGGGAACTCCTAATTGGCAGGGGTCATGCCACATTGACAGCAGCCACTCCTCATTGAGAGGGGGTACTCCTCATTCAAGGGGCATGCACTCCCAATTTACAGGGTTCACTCCTAATTTACAGGGGTCACGCCTAATTTACAAGGGTTACTGCTCTTTGACAGGGGACACTCCTCTTTGACAGGGGTCACTTCTCATTCGCAGTGGGCACTCCTCTTTGACCGGGGACACTTCTCATTAAAAGAGGGCTCTCCTCATTTACAGGGGGGGGGGCGGGGGGGCGGGGGTGTAGGGGCAATCCTCATGGACTGTGGGCACTCCTCATCGACTTGGGGCACTCTTCAAAGACGGGGGGGGGGCGGCGAGGGGCAGTCCTCGTTGACAGGTGGCACTCCTCATTGGCAGGGGTCATTAGTCATTGACAAGGGGGGGGGGGGCACTGCTCATTGATGTGGGGCACTCCTAATTTACAGGGTCACTCCTCATTGACGGGAGCAGTCCTCATTAAAACGCGGCACTCCTCCTTGACAGGGTCACTCCTCAGTGACGGGGGGGCGCCTCATTGACAGGGAGCAGTCCTCATTGACTGGGAGCACTCCTCATTGACAGAGGGCACTCCTCATTTACAGAGGGCAGTCCTCATTGACAGGAGGCGCTCCTCATTGACAGGGGCACTCCTCATTGACAGGGGCACTCCTCATTGACAGGGACACTCCTCATTGACGGAGGGCACTCCTCATTGACAGGGGGCTCTCTTCATTGACAGGGGGCACTCCTCATTGACAAGGGCACTCCTCATTGACAAGGGGCACTCCTCATTGACAGAGGGCACTCCTAATTGACAGGGGGCCCTCCTCATTGACAGAGGGCACTCCTCATTGACAGTGGACACTCCTCATTGACAGGGGGCACTCTTCATTGACAGCGGGCACTCCTCATTGATAGGGGCCCTCTTCATTGACAGGGGACACTCCTCATTGACTGTGGGCACTCCTCATTGACAGTGGGCACTCTTCATTGACAGGGGGAACTCCTAATTGGCAGGGGTCATGCCACATTGACAGCAGCCACTCCTCATTGAGAGGGGGTACTCCTCATTCAAGGGGCATGCACTCCCAATTTACAGGGTTCACTCCTAATTTACAGGGGTCACGCCTAATTTACAAGGGTTACTGCTCTTTGACAGGGGACACTCCTCTTTGACAGGGGTCACTTCTCATTCGCAGTGGGCACTCCTCTTTGACCGGGGACACTTCTCATTAAAAGAGGGCTCTCCTCATTTACAGGGGGGGGGGCGGGGGGGCGGGGGTGTAGGGGCAATCCTCATTGACTGTGGGCACTCCTCATCGACTTGGGGCACTCTTCAAAGACGGGGGGGGGCGAGGGGCACTCCTCGTTGACAGGGGGCACTCCTCATTGGCAGGGGTCATTAGTCATTGACAAGGGGGGGGCACTGCACATTGATGTGGGGCACTCCTAATTTACAGGGTCACTCCTCATTGACGGGAGCAGTCCTCATTAAAACGGGGCACTCCTCCTTGACAGGGTCACTCCTCAGTGACGGGGGGGCGCCTCATTGACAGGGAGCAGTCCTCATTGACTGGGAGCACTCCTCATTGACAGAGGGCACTCCTCATTGAAATGGTCACTCCTCATTGACCGGGGCACTCCTCATTGACAGGATGCATTGCTCATTGACGGCGAGGCACTCCTCTTTGATGGGGGGCCCACCTAATTTGCAGATGTGACTCCACATTGACGGGGGGAGGGGCCACTCCTCATTTACAGGGTCATACCTCATTGACAGAGGGCACTCCTCATTGACAGGGGGCTCTCCTCATTGACAGGGGCACTCCTCATTGATAAGGGGCACTCCTCATTGACAGAGGCACTCCTCATTAACAGAGGGCATTCCACTTTGACAGAGGGCACTCCTCATTGACAAGGGGCACTCCTCATTGACAAGGGGCACTCCTCATTGCTAAGGGGCACTCCTCATTGACAGAGGCACTCCTGATTAACAGAGGGCATTCCTCTTTGACAGAGGGCACTCCTCATTGTCAAGGGGCACTCCTCTTGGACATGTGGCACTCCTCATTGACAGGGGGCACTCTTCATTGACAGAGGTTACTCCTCATAGATGGGATGGCTATTCCTCATAGATGGCGCGGGGGCACTCCTCATTGAAAGGGGGCACTCCTCCTTGACAGGGTCACTCCTCCTTGACAGGGCCACTCCTCATTAACAGGGACCACTCCTCATTGGCAGAGGGCACTCCTCATTGATGAGGGGCCATCGCCTTTGACGGGTCATTTCACATTGACAGCAGACACTCCTCATTGATGCGGGGGCACTCCTCATTGACAAGGGGCACTGCTCATTGACAAGGGGCACTCCTCATTGACAAGGGGCACTCCTCATTGACAGACGGCACTCCTCATTGACAGAGGGCACTCCTCATTGACAGGCGGCAATTCGCATTGACAGGGGGCACTTCTCATTGACAGAGGGCATTCCTCACTGACGGGAGGGAGGGGCCACTCCTCATTTACAGGGTCACTCCTCATTGACAGAGGGCACTCCTCATTGACAGAGTGCACTCCTCATTGACAGGAGGCGCTCCTCATTGACAGGGGCACTCCTCATTGACAGGGGCACTCCTCATTGACAGGGTCACTCCTCATTGACAGAGGGCACTCCTCATTGACAGAGGGCAGTCCTCATTGACAGGAGGCGCTCCTCATTGACAGGGGCACTCCTCATTGACAGGGGCACTCCGCATTGACAGGGGCACTCCTCATTGACAGGGGGCATTGCTCATTGACGGGGGGGGGGTCACTCCTCCTTGATGTGGGGCCCTCCTAATTTGCAGTGGTGGCGCCTCATTGACGGGGGTGAGGGGTCACTCCTCATTTACGGGGTTACTCCTCATTGACAGAATGCACTTCTCATTGACAGGGGGCTCTCGTCATTGACGGGTGCACTCCTCATTGACAGGGGCAATCCTCACTGACAAGGGGCACACCTCATTGATAAGGGGCCTTCCTCAGTGACAGAGGGCACTCCTCATTGACAGAGTGCACTCCTCATTAACAGAGGGCATTCCTCATTGACAGAGGGCACACCTCATTGACAGGGGGCATTCCTCATTGACAGGGGGCCATCGTCATTGACGGGGCATTCCACATTGACAGCAGACACTCCTCATTGAGAGGGGGCACTCTTCATTGACAAGGGGCACTCCTCATTGACAGAGGGCACTCCTCATTGACAGAGGGCATTCCTCATTGACAGAGGGCTCTCCTCATTGACTGGGGGGCACACCTCATTGACAGAGGGCACCCCTCAATGACAGGGGGCACTCTTCACTGACAGGGGGCACTCCTCATTGACAGTTGCACCTCTTCTTTGACAGGGCACCCTCCTCATTGAGATGGGTTACTCCTCATTGACGGGGGGGCCCTCCTCATTGACGGGGCGGGGTCACTCATCATTGACAGGGGCACTTCTCATTGACAGGGGCACTCCTCATTGACAGGGTCACTCCTCATTGACAGAGGGCACTCCTCATTGACAGAGGGCAGTCCTCATTGACAGGAGGCGCTCCTCATTGACAGGGGCACTCCTCATTGACAGGGGCACTCCTCATTGACAGGGACACTCCTCATTGACAGAGGGCACTCCTCATTTACAGAGGGCAGTCCTCATTGACAGGAGGCGCTCCTCATTGACAGGGGCACTCCTCATTGACAGGGGCACTCCTCATTGACAGAGGGCACTCCTAATTGACAGAGGGCCCTCCTCATTGACAGAGGGCACTCCTCATTGACAGTGGACACTCCTCATTGACAGGGGGCCCTCTTCATTGACAGTGGACACTCCTCGTTGACTGTGGGCACTCCTCATTGACAGTGGGCACTCTTCATTGACAGGGGGAACTCCTAATTGGCAGGGGTCATGCCACATTGACAGCATGCACTCCTCATTGAGAGGGGGTACTCCTCATTCAAGGAGCATGCACTCCCAATTTACAGGGTTCACTCCTAATTTACAGAGGTCACGCCTAATTTACAAGGGTTACTGCTCTTTGACAGGGGACACTCCTCTTTGACAGGGGTCACTTCTCATTCGCAGTGGGCACTCCTCTTTGACCGGGGACACTTCTCATTAAAAGAGGGCTCTCCTCATTTACAGGGGGGGGGGGGGGCGGGGGTGTAGGGGCAATCCTCATTGACTGTGGGCACTCCTCATCGACTTGGGGCACTCTTCAAAGACGGGGGGGGGGCGAGGGGCACTCCTCGTTGACAGGGGGCACTCCTCATTGGCAGGGGTCATTAGTCATTGACAAGGGGGGGGGGCACTGCTCATTGATGGGGGGCACTCCTAATTTACAGCGGTCACTCCTCATTGACGGTGGGGCACTACTCATTTACAGCGTCACTCCTCATTGACGGGGGCAGTCCTCATTAAAACGGGGCACTCCTCCTTGACAGGGTCACTCCTCCTTGACAGGGCCACTCCTCATTAACAGGGACCACTCCTCATTGGCAGAGGGCACTCCTCATTGACAGGGGGCTCTCCTCATTGACAGGGGCACTCCTCATTGATAAGGGGCACTCCTCATTGACAGAGGCACTCCTCATTAACAGAGGGCATTCCTCTTTGACAGAGGGCACTCCTCATTGACAAGGGGCACTCCTCATTGACAAGGGGCACTCCTCATTGCTAAGGGGCACTCCTCATTGACAGAGGCACTCCTGATTAACAGAGGGCATTCCTCTTTGACAGAGGGCACTCCTCATTGTCAAGGGGCACTCCTCTTGGACATGTGGCACTCCTCATTGACAGGGGGCACTCTTCATTGACAGAGGTTACTCCTCATAGATGGGATGGCTATTCCTCATAGACGGCGCGGGGGCACTCCTCATTGAAAGGGGGCACTCCTCCTTGACAGGGTCACTCCTCCTTGACAGGGCCACTCCTCATTAACAGGGACCACTCCTCATTGGCAGAGGGCACTCCTCATTGATGAGGGGCCATCGCCTTTGACGGGTCATTTCACATTGACAGCAGACACTCCTCATTGATGCGGGGGCACTCCTCATTGACAAGGGGCACTGCTCATTGACAAGGGGCACTCCTCATTGACAAGGGGCACTGCTCATTGACAGACGGCACTCCTCATTGACAGAGGGCACTCCTCATTGACAGGCGGCAATTCGCATTGACAGGGGGCACTTCTCATTGACAGAGGGCATTCCTCACTGACGGGAGGGAGGGGCCACTCCTCATTTACAGGGTCACTCCTCATTGACAGAGGGCACTCCTCATTGACAGAGTGCACTCCTCATTGACAGGAGGCGCTCCTCATTGACGGGGCACTCCTCATTGACAGGGGCACTCCTCATTGACAGGGTCACTCCTCATTGACAGGCGGCAATTCGCATTGACAGGGGGCACTTCTCATTGACAGAGGGCATTCCTCACTGACGGGAGGGAGGGGCCACTCCTCATTTACAGGGTCACTCCTCATTGACAGAGGGCACTCCTCATTGACAGAGTGCACTCCTCATTGACAGGAGGCGCTCCTCATTGACGGGGCACTCCTCATTGACAGGGGCACTCCTCATTGACAGGGTCACTCCTCATTGACAGAGGGCACTCCTCATTGACAGAGGGCAGTCCTCATTGACAGGAGGCGCTCCTCATTGACAGGGGCACTCCTCATTGACAGGGGCACTCCGCATTGACAGGAGCACTCCTCATTGACAGGGGGCATTGCTCATTGACGGGGGGGGGGGTCACTCCTCATTGATGTGGGGCCCTCCTAATTTGCAGTGGTGGCGCCTCATTGACGGGGGTGAGGGGTCACTCCTCATTTACGGGGTCACTCCTCATTGACAGAAGGCACTTCTCATTGACAGGGGGCTCTCGTCATTGACGGGTGCACTCCTCATTGACAGGGGCAATCCTCACTGACAAGGGGAACACCTCAATGATATGGGGCCTTCCTCAGTGACAGAGGGCACTCCTCATTGACAGAGTGCACTCCTCATTAACAGAGGGCATTCCTCATTGACAGAGGGCACACCTCATTGACAGGGGGCATTCCTCATTGACAGGGGGCCATTGTCATTGACGGGGCATTCCACATTGACAGCAGACACTCCTCATTGACAGGGGGCACTCCTCATTGACAAGGGGCACTCCTCATTGACAGAGGGCACTCCTCATTGACAGAGGGCATTCCTCATTGACAGAGGGCTCTCCTCATTGACTGGGGGGCACTCCTCATTGACAGAGGGCACCCCTCAATGACAGGGGGCACTCTTCACTGACAGGGGGCACTCCTCATTGACAGGGGCGCCTGTTCTTTGACAGGGCACCCACCTCATTGGGATGTGTTACTCCTCATTGACGGGGGGGCCCTCCTCATTGACGGGGCTGGGGGGGTCACTCATCATTGACAGGTGGCACTTTTGATTGACAGGAGGCTCTCTTCATTGACAGGGGGCACTCCTCATTGACAGGGGCGCCTGTTCTTTGACAGGGCACACTCCTCATTGAGATGTGTTACTCCTCATTGACGGGGGGGCCCTCCTCATTGACGGGGGGGGGGGGGGGGGGTCACTCATCATTGACAGGTGGCACTTCTGATTGACAGGGGGCTCTCTTCATTGACAGGGGGCACTCCTCATTGACCGGAGGCGCTCCTCATTGACAGGGGCACTCCTCATTGACAGGGGCACTCCTCATTGACAGGGTCACTCCTCATTGACAGAGGGCACTCCTCATTGACAGAGGGCAGTCCTCATTGACAGGAGGCGCTCCTCATTGACAGGGGCACTCCTCATTGACAGGGGCAATCCTCATTGACAGGGGCACTCCTCATTGACAGAGGGCACTCCTCATTGACAGGGGGCTCTCTTCATTGACAGGGGGCACTCCTCATTGACAAGGGCACTCCTCATTGACAGGGAGCACTCTTCATTGACAGCGGGCACTCCTCATTGATAGGGGCCCTCTTCATTGACAGTGGACACTCCTCATTGACTGTGGGCACTCCTCATTGACAGTGGGCACTCTTCATTGACAGGGGGAACTCCTAATTGGCAGGGGTCATGCCACATTGACAGCAGCCACTCCTCATTGAGAGGGGGTACTCCTCATTGAAGGGGCATGCACTCCCAATTTACAGGGTTCACTCCTAATTTACAGGGGTCACGCCTAATTTACAAGGGTTACTGCTCTTTGACAGGGGACACTCCTCTTTGACAGGGGTCACTTCTCATTCGCAGTGGGCACTCCTCTTTGACCGGGGACACTTCTCATTAAAAGAGGGCACTCCTCATTTACGGGGGGGGGGGTAGGGGCACTCCTCATTGACTGGAGGCACTCCTCATCGACTTGGGGCACTCTTCAAAGACGCGGGGGCGAGGGGCACTCCTCGTTGACAGGGGGCACTCCTCATTGACAGGGGGC